>NW_024396572.1:714878-816100 GCF_016617805.1 Bactrocera tryoni
GACGAAAAGAAAGAAACGTGTTCAGTTGGAATTCTACAAGCGTAGTGAACAGCGTAGAAAGTATACAGAGATAAGTGAAAACAAATATACAAAATAAATATTATCATTATACACCATACTAATAAAAAGGCAAACTCAACGTATATAGCATATAATGAAAAAATCCAGAAAAAACAATTGGAGTGGAAACATCTCCAGCTGCAAGAATTTTATGCATTTTTGGCTATTTTGATAACTTCTGGCGCAAATAATTCAAATACTGACAATGCAGCTGCATTCATATCCATTATATTGCGCAGCAATGAGTATCAATCGCTTCTTTAATATTATTCGTTTTATTCGATTTGACGATGTCAATACTAGAGCTCAGCGCTTAGAAAGTGATAAAGCTACTCCAATACGAGACATTTGGACAATGTTAAATAGTTATTTAGCAAAACATTATAAACCAATAGAATACCAAACAATCGACGAGCAACTTTATCCATACCGAGGTCGAACTAGATTCACTCAATACATTCCATCAATGCCAGCTAAATATGGAACAAAAGTATGGTGGATATGTGATGCTGAAAATTCGTATCCACTTATTGGACAGCTTTACACTGGGAAATCGAAAGATGGTCGTGAGAAAAATGTTGGTGAAAGAGTTGTTAAAGACTTGGTGGCACCATACAAAGGATCCGGTAGAAACATTACAATGGTTAATTTCTTCACAACTCTTCCACTAGCAAAATTTTTACTATCTTGGACCTTGACGATTGTTCTTACTCTGAAGAAAAATAAAGCAAACATTCCACCAGAAATGGCTGTTTCAAAAACTCGAGAAGAAGTATCCACTGTGTTTGGCTTTCATGAAAAAGTAACCCTATGTAGTTATGTGCCAAAAAAAAAACAAGGTAGTAATTGTGCTATCATCAATGCATCACGAAGCTAAAATTAGTGATAGTGAAAAGAAAAACCCGAAATCAACGAGTTTTATAACTGATCCAAAGCTGGAGTAGATGGATAAAATGCTTGGTAGATAAGTATACTACAAAAAGATCAGCTCAACGATGGCTTCTAGCATTTTTTACAATATTCTCAATATTGCCTGCCTTGCAGCAAATATTCTGTATTATAAGAATAATAAAATGCTTGTTAAAAAATGCACAAATTATGAGGCGTTTCTCAACGAAAGTGGCGATTGAATCTCTTCTTCGCGATTCAACTTAAAGGAAAAAGATTAAAGGTGTAGGCTACGAATGTCTTCAAAGTGAATTGAAAAAACATCGCAAAACTAGAAAAATATGTTCAGTATGTGAGAAACCTATTTGTGATGAACACTGTATTACAACCACGACATGTGAAGGATGTACAGAATAATTCTTTTATTCTTATATAGCACTGTATCATAATAAATAAAACAATATAAATAAACAAATAGTAAAAAAATAGAAAATAATATTACTAAAATAAATAAAAACGGAGTTATTTTGTTCTTACTAACTATTTTTGTTACTGTTTATAACAAGAATTATTGTTAACATAAAAGAAATTGTAAACTATATTGTCTGTTATTAATTTAAAAATATAATTATCTGAATACTTTGATAAATAATCTCTTAAGTATGTGTAAACCCGTCATTTATATATATAAATCTCAGCGGGTACCCGGGTACCTGGTTATTGAACGGAGGGGGTATCAAGTTTGATAGTTAATAACTTTTATTAAATAATTGAAAAAATATAATTATCTGAATACTTTGATAAATAATCTCTTAAGTATGTGTAAACCCGTCATTTATATATATAAATCTCAGCGGGTACCCGGGTACCTGGTTATTGAACGGAGGCCGTATCAAGTTTGATAGTTAATAACTTTTATTAAATAATTCTAAAAAATTTTGACGGAAAATGGGTGTCACATAACTTTAATCAGGCGGCCATACAATTTTTTTGAGGAGGACTTAAGAAAAATTGGCATGTAGATTGAAATGGATACCCGGGTACCTGGTCATTGACCGAACTGGTAACTGGTTCTATAACTAGTCCACTTTTTGCTTCGCTGTGTGCAACATGGTGTCTCTTGGCAATTTTTAGTATTTTGGCTTTCGGGATTTGCTTTTGCAATTATACCCGTGGTTCTTTGTGTGTAATCGCTTCTTTGGGGTGAGATGGGATATCTGCTGTAATGAAGCATTGAATTGTGTCTTTTGTGACAATATAAGCAATTATATTTGCTTTTGCAATTTTTAAGATTGTGTGTATAGGACAAGCAGTTTGCACGGAGTCTTCTTTATCTGACAAAGTTGTTCCTTTCGTTAATATTTAATTTCTCAAACTTCTCGCAAGTTTTAGGTTTATGCCCTCTTTTACACAGTTCGCATGACGTTTGCTTTTTCTGTTCGGATATGAACGATTGCATTATGTGAAAGCATGTGTTTAAATTGTTTCTGCTTCTAGCTTGAGGTCTATTTAAGCTTCTATTTTGGTCGTGTTTAAGGCCATTAAACCATTTGTTTTTGTAGTCTCACAAATTCTTCACTTGTTTCTTTCTTGATTTTAGGCAAGTTAATTAGTGTCGTTACTTGTTTATCGACCAGTATTCTTTCGTTTTCATATCTAGCTTTTAGAGCTTCCCAAGCCAAATTGAAATTATCGTCATTAAGAGCGAACTGTTTTACTATTATGCCTGCTTGACCTTTAGTTTTGTATCTGAGGTAATACAATTTTTGCGCTTGTGATAATTGAGGATGGCTTATGTACACGGCCGTGAACATGTCCCGGAATGACGGCCGTTCCTCATAACCTCCGTAAAAGGTTTCCGTGTCACATGCGGGCACCTCTAGTTGGATGCCTGAACTTGCCTTCTGACTGTCTTCTTGTGGCAGATCTACTCTCGAATGTGGAGTAGGTTCAATTGCTTTTATTAGCTTTAATTGATCGGAGATCATTGCTTTTGTTTCTTCGTACTGTTCCAAGCAGTTTTCGTATATTGCGGTAGCCGAGGATTTGAAATTGTAGGTATCTGAATCGTCAAAATCTACTATGGCGTCATGAGCCAGAGAGAGAGTCCAAAAATTTTTAAGATTTTGATTTTTAATTTCTAATAACGATTCAGAGTTTTGATGAATCGGTGAAGAGGCAAATCTAGTGCAGTATCTTAAAATACTGTCACTTTGTGAAATAAATTGAACAAGATGTTTTGAGCGTGTAGCTCCTGCAGGTGTATTTTGATTTGTGTTATTATGAACCATTTCTATTTATTTGCAAAATACTAATATTTATTTATTTTATTTTAGTTTTAAGTTTGGAAATATCAGTACTTTTAATTTATAAACACCTTTTACGTCCGTATGTTAGTATTTGGGTACACCCTAATACTTGGACTTGTATGTATGTATGTATGTGCTTATTAAGGTACTTATGTTTTGCAATTGAGAGCTCGCTGAGGAGATCAATGCGCTATTTACCTAAATATGCACGAATTGCTTGTGTATTTATAAGTATGGTTATCTTAAACAATTGAGAGCTCGTTAGAGAGATCAATTCGTTTTTTGTATGCAACCCTGCTTGTTTTTATTTGCCGAACAACAAGAGGTATTGCCGGATAGTTGCCAATGTGGACTTTGAATATGGAAATGTACAAACATATATGTATGTATGTATGTAGATGCGAATATGTATGCATATTTATATGTTCATTAATTTGTTTATGTTGAGCTGGGCTTTTTTTTATTAGATTTGAATAAATTATGTATGTTTTAACAATTTGTAATATTGTTAATTTTCCCGCGTCATTTATTTAAGCACAGGCAGTTTGTATGCCGTATGTTTATATTCTTTTGCAATAGAGAGAGGACGCGAAAACGGAATAAAAAGAAGATATTTTCTCTTGTATATGTGTTCATACGTAAGCAAATATGCACTTCTACATATGTATGTGGTTTCTATCAAAACTGCTGTCTGATATGCTGTCTGATATGCTTTATGGTCTGATATGCTTTATGGATAAATATACGTGAGTACATAATTATATGTACATATATTTTGGGTTTGGCGGAAATTTTTCGCAAGTAATTGCTCAAATTTTTGTGCTTCAATACTTTTATATATAACTATTTTGATATATTTTAACGTGTTTGGTAAAATTTTACGCGTTGAAGTGCATTTTAGTTACAGGTATAATAATAAGTACGACTGTAATTTTAGGCATATACATACATACATATGTGCATATGTTAAATAAATAAAGGACATAATACGCTCACTTGGTATTGCCTTCTGCGTTTTGTTCCTCTTTTTGTGCTCCAACTAGCTACCTCCTTCTGCTGTTGTTTTGTTTGTATGTATATTTGTTCTAATTATATTCTAATAAAAATTATCATCTTTAGGATTTCACTCGGTCTTCTTGCAGTGGATTAAATCATATTTGCACAATAGACGATGCGTTGTCAGTTTCGATGGAGTACCATCTGATTCATTAATTGCGTCTTCAGGAGTGCCACAAGGAGCGTCTTGGGTTCATTTCTTTTTGTGCTGTTTATCAATGACATTTCCTGTTGCTTCTCTTTCGCTAACTTTCTGTTATATGCAGATGACTTAAAAATTTTTGCAATAATCAAAAACTCACAAGATGTATTCAAACTTCAATGTGATATTGATACTTTTTATGATTGGTGCCTGAAATCGAAGCTTTTTCTGAATCTAGATAAATGCTCTCAGATCTCTTATGGTAGGGGACGTAACATCTTATCTTCAAGTTACAATATTTCTAATTGCGTCCTAAAATGTGTTACTGAAATCAAAGATCTTGGGGTAATCTTTGACAACAGATTTTCTTTCAGTAATCACATCAACTACATCACTTCTAAATCATTCTCTGTGCTCGGCTTTGTCCGTCGAAATGCTTTAAATTTTTCCGACCCCTACACGTTAAAATTACTATATACATACATGTTTAGTTCCGTCCATCGTGTTCAAAAGATTTTTCTTAAATTTGCTCTCCGCTCCTTAAAGTTTGTTGACCCAATACCATGGTATACATCTCCATTATTGCTCTTACATCTTAAATTACTGGAAAATCGACGGTTCGTTCTCTGCCTTTCAATCGTTTTCAATGTAATTAATGGAGATATTGACTGTGCCTATTTATTAGGATCTATTCCCCCATTTCAGATCATCAGATCTATTTCCCCATTTTATTATAAAAGGAAAGTACTAATTTTTCAGTATATGTATGTAGGAAGAAATAATATATAGAACTTGTGGCAGTGTTGTCACTGATCGAATAATGTAGTTGAGATGGCAACACTGTAAAATCAGCTGTTAATTGACGAAGCGTCCATCAGCAGCTATCATTGTAACGGTCCATATGGATCATCCATTTTTGTATAAAGGAATAAGATCCATTTGTTTAAGCCTATCAGTTATTAAGAAGACGTTGTACAATGCGGTCGCGCCACCGCCCGAATTCTAAAGTGCGAATGAAACAAAGTTGAGAAAATTAAAACGCGGTGTGTTCTTTTTTAAAACTGAATCCTACATTCGGGGGCTCGTCCGGGATGGTCCGGAATGTGTCGTGCGGTTAAATAAACAATTAAAAAAACATTTTTTTTTTTTTGGAAATAAACAGTTTTGTGAATTTGACATTTTGTGAGTGGCTGTTAGAAACAGCAAGATTGCGATCGGACAAGTGGCTGTACCAGTGCGCTAACAGTGGTCAGCATAGAACAGTGTACGAGTATTGGTAGTGAAATGTGCAACGCCACAAGAGCACATAATACCAAGTGAATAGTGATAACGAAAGAAATTTTGAGTTGTTTTTGGGAGCCATCGGAAAGTTACAAAGTGACAGTAGTACAAAGTACTGAAGTGTACGACAAAGCACGTACAAAAAACCGAAAACCTAAAAGTGAACAGTTAGTGATTTCTGGTAATCTGCAAGTAACTGTACCCAGCTCGATATCGCTGGCAGTAAACGCATTTTCCAGAAATTTGTATAACGGTGCAAAACCGTAGACGGGCGCATAAGACGCGCAAAGCATCGAAGCAGTAGGCAGCAAAGCATCGCAGTAGCTAGCAGCAGAACAACGGCAGCAGAGAAACGGGAGCTAAGATAAGTTATAATGATTTTGTAGTTAGTTGAGTAGAAGAGTGTGTTATTTGCACTCAGTTGCGATGTAATGTAGTGGAATGTGTAGCTTTTAGTTTGTAAGCAAAAACAAAATGTACAGTTGCTTCTAAGAAACATATGTAATTAAATTTGTAAAACGTATCCGTAATTTGAATTTTTATAAGAGTTAAGAGAAAAAATAAATTTGTAAGATGGACGCTGAAACCATTATGGCAATGACGGTAGAGACGTTAAAAGAAAAACTAAGAGAATTAGGGTTGTGCGTTACGGGTAGGAAAAGGAGTTGCAACTGCGTTTGCTACAACATTTAGTTTTCGGTGATGAGCAAGATGAAGGGGGATGCGACGACGAATCGAAAAATTCATTGTACGTTGATGTAAATGCTGCTCCATCGAATTCGCAGAGGGTGTCATTTTCGTTGCGTGACATTAAAGACAGTGTTCCAGATTTTTTTGGTGATGATACTTGCGATGTTGGTCACTGGGTTGAGGAATTTGATGATATGGCTAACACGGTCGGTTGGAATAATTTAGAACGATTTGTATACGCTAAACAACTATGTACTTAAGGGAGCAGCAAAATTGTTTGGAGTAAGAGATTGGGCTAGTTTAAAGCGTTCTCTTATCGATGAGTTTGGGGAAAAATTATGTGCGTCTGAGGTGCATGCTGATGCGTCAAAATTTGGTTACGGTGCAGTCTTACTACAAAGGGATTCAGAAGACAATCTGTTACATCCCATCGAATATATGAGTCGTAAAACCACAAGGGCGGAAGAGAAATATAGTGCTTTCGAACTTGAGGTTCTTGCAGCTATAAAGGCATTACAGAAATGGCGTATATACTTAAGAGATATTCAGTTTAAAATAGTTAGCGATTGTAACGCTTTCGCCATGACAGTCAAGAAACAAGACGTACCAGACAGGATCATAAGGTGGGCAATGTACCTACAAGAATATAATTATGTGGTTGAACATAGGTCAGGAACTCGCATGAGACACGTAGATGCTCTTAGTCGTGCATACTGCTTATTAGTAGAAGACTCGTTAAAGTTTAGGATAAAAGAGGCGCAAATGCAGGATGATTGGATAAGAGCAGTGCGGAAAATTGTGGAAGTAGAATCATACGAAAACTTCTTTTTAAGAAATGACTTACTTTACAACGACTTTGTAAAGGAATTGTTGGTGGTACCATCCAGTATGGAAGAGGAAATTATAAAGTTAGCACATAGCCAGGGTCATTTTGCAGCAAAAAGAACACAGGAGCTAGTAGAGAGAAATTATTATATACCAAACTTGAGCAAAAAAGTACAAAATGTAGTAACTTCGTGCGTAGAGTGCATAGTAATAGACGCAAAAAGGGGTAAGAAAGAGGGCTTGTTGACACCAATCGACAAAACTTGTGAGCTATTAGGTACTTACCATATTGACCATGTGGGTCCATTAACCGAAACATGGAAAAAGTATAATCATATTTTAGTCATAATAGACGCATTTTCGAAATTCGTTTGGTTGTATCCAACGAAATCAATCGGGGTGGAAGAGGTAATCAATAAATTAGAGAAACAATCCTCAGTTTTCGGCAACCCGAAACGGATTATAACGGACAGAGAAGTGGCTTTTACGTCAAAAGCGTTTAACGAATACTGCACAAAGGAGGGCATACAACACCTGTTGATTGCAACCGGTGTTCCGCGGGGCAACGGACAAGTAGAACGCGTTCACAGAACCGTTGTTCCAATGCTGTCTAAGAAAAGTCAAAGTAACCCAAACCAGTGGTGCAAGCACGTCGCAAAAGTACAACAGATTTTAAATAACACTGCACCACGCAGTACGAAAATGTCACCTTTTAGAATTCTTACAGGACTAAACATGCGAGTAGTAGATTATCCAGACTTACATGAAAATTTAAAAGATCTCGAAATAGAGGAATTGAATTTAGAACGTGATTCATTAAGAAAGAGTGCTCATGAAAATATAGAAAAAATACAAAAAGAAAACTGTAAAACATTTAATCAAAAAAGGAAAGAAAGCCGTGAATAATTCTTTTTTAAAACTAAATCCTACATGTATGCTCCTCTCAAGGGTGCTATGCGAGAGTTTAGCTCGATTTCCGAGAAAATTCTTCTAGATTTTTCTCACTCTAGGGTATCCTTCATCAATACCCTCAATTCTGTTTTTTAGTTTAAGTTATCTACTTATGTAATTGTAGTTTAATTGTTTTGGAATTCTGATTAGCATCCTAATTTTCCATTAGTCTGTAAGAATTAATGTTCATAGACTTAACTAAATAAATAAATAAATAAATTTCAAATTTAGTTGCAAGTGCATGCATTATGCACAATATACATACATACGGTGGCTCAAACGCATAATCGGACAGTGGTTTTTTATACGAAAGCTTATTTTAATTGAAAGAAAAAAGCCAGAAAAAAGAACAACAATGACTCAATTTTTATGGTGAGTATTCTCCAATCTGGGGTCATGTGTAGAAGTTCACGCAAGTGAGGAAAGTTCTCTGATCGCCATTCACTTGGGAGTGGCCAGAAACGATTCTTTTACATATGACTCAAGCAGCTCACGACTTCCGGTCTTTGACCAAGTATCCTCTGGGTAGCCTAAGAACATCCGTTCGAAGGTGAGCTAAAGTGAGAAGGCGAAACATCCCCTAAGCAGGGTTGTGCGCTGGGTTTGGGACCCGCCAAGTAAAAAAACACCCCCAATGAAAAGGAACAACAAGCCTCGGATGAGAGGGTCTCTCCCTTTTGATGACGACCATGGCAAACGAAATAAGGACTACGATATAAGGTCATGCACCTGGAATGTCCGGACCCTTAATTGGGAAGGTGCCGCTGCCCAGCTGGTTGATGTCCTCGCGAAAATAAAGGCTGAAATCACCGCCGTCCAAGAACTGCGATGGACGACACAAGGACAGAGACGAGTAGGTCCTTGTGACATTTACTACAGTGGCCACATAAAGGAGCGCAAGTTTGGTGTTGGATTCGTGGTGGGAGAGAGACTCCGTCGCCGAGTACTATCATTCGCTCCGGTGAATGAACGTCTATCCACAATCCGCATCAAAGCGAGGTTCTTCAACATATCGCTGATCTGCGCCCACGCTCCGACGGATGAGAAGGACGATGTGACCAAAGATGCCTTTTATGAGTGCTTGGAACGCACTTATGAGAGATGCCCCCGCCACGATGTCAAAATCGTGCTTGGCGACTTTAACGCCAGGGTGGGCAAAGAAGGTATCTTTGGCACTACGGTCGGTAAATTCAGCCTCCACGAGAAAACATCCCCAAATGGGTTGAGGCTGATAGACTTCGCCGCGGCCCGAAATATGGTTATCTGTGGTATTAGATTTCAGCACAAAAAAATTCATCAAGCTACCTGGCTGTCTCCGGATCGTAAAACTACCAACCAGATCGATCATGTTGTGATAGACGGAAGACACGTCTCCAGTGTTTTAGATGTGCGTGCGCTCCAAGGTCCTAACATCGACTCGGACCACTATCTTGTTGCAGCCAAGATTCGCACCCGCCTCTGTGCAGCAAAAAACGCACGCCAACAAACACAAGGAAGGTTCGACGTCGAAAAGCTGCAATCACAACAGACTGCCAAACGTTTTTCTACTCGGCTTGCACTCCTGCTCTCTGAGAGCACTCATCTACAACTCGGTATAAGGGAACTGTCGGACGGCATTTCAAACTCCTTACGTACAGCTGCATCCGGAACCCTTGGTTTTCGGAAAGTGCAAAAGAACAACTGGTGCGACGAGGAGTGCCGCGCCGCAGCGGAGAGAAAACAGGCTGCCTACCTCGCAACGTTACGATTGACCACTACACGTGCGGGATGGGATAGATACCGAGAGTTGAAGAGGGAAGCGAGACGCATTTGCAGACAGAAAAAGAAAGAGGCCGAAATGTGTGAGTACGAAGAGCTTGATAAGCTGGCCGACAGGGGTAATGCTCGAAAATTCTACGAAAAAATGCGGCGGCTTGCAGAAGGTTTCAAGACCGGAGCATACTCTTGTAGAACCCCCAAAGGTGATCTAGTCACTGATGCCCAGAGCATACTTAAATTATGGAGGGAACACTTCTCCAGCCTGCTGAATGGCAGAGAATGCACAACGCCAGGAGAAGGCGAACCCGATTCCCCAATCGATGACGATGGAGCAGACGTCCCATTGCCCGACCATGAAGAAGTTCGAATAGCAATTACCCGCCTGAAGAACAACAAAGCGGCGGGGGCCGATGGATTACCGGCCGAGCTATTCAAACACGGCGGCGAAGAACTTATAAGGAGCTGCATCAGCTTCTTTGTAAAATATGGTCGGACGAAAGCATGCCCAACGAGTGGAATTTAAGTGTGCTATGCTCAATCCATAAAAAAGGAGACCCTACAATCTGCGGCAACTACCGTGGGATTAGCCTCCTCAACATCGCATATAAGGTTCTATCGAGCGTATTGTGTGGAAGATTAAAGCCCACCGTCAACAAACTGATTGGACCTAATCAGTGTAGCTTTAGACCTGGAAAATCAACAACCGACCAGATATTCACCATGCGCCAAATCTTGGAAAAGACCCGTGAAAGGAGAATCGACACACACCACCTCTTCGTCGATTTCAAAGCTGCTTTCGACAGCACGAAAAGGAGCTGCCTTTATGCCGCGATGTCTGAATTTGGTATCCCCGCAAAACTAATACGGCTATGTAAACTGACGTTGAGCAACACGAAGAGCTCCGTCAGAATCGGGAAGGACCTCTCCGAGCTGTTCGATACCAAACGAGGTTTCAGACAAGGCGATTCCCTATCGTGTGACTTTTTCAACCTGCTTCTGGAGAAAATAGTTCGAGCTGCAGAACTAAATAGAGAAGGTACCATCTTTTATAAAGAGTGTACAGCTGCTGGCGTATGCTGATGATATTGATATCATCGGCCTTAACACCCGCGCCGTTAGTTCTGCTTTCTCCAGACTAGACAAGGAAGCAAAACAAATGGGTCTGGCAGTGAACGAGGGCAAAACGAAATATCTCCTGTCATCAAACAAACAGTCGTCGCACTCGCGACTTGGCTCTCACGTCACTGTTGACAGTCATAACTTTGCAGTTGTAGTTAATTTCGTCTATTTAGGAACCAGTATTAACACCACCAACAATGTCAGCCTGGAAATCCAACGCAGGATTGCTCTTGCCAACAGGTGCTACTTCGGACTGAGTAGGCAATTGAAAAGTAAAGTCCTCTCTCGACGAACAAAAGCCAAACTCTATAAGTCGCTCATAATTCCCGTCCTGCTATATGGTGCAGAGGCTTGGACGATGTCAACAACTGATGAGTCGACGTTGCGAGTTTTCGAGAGAAAAGTTCTGCGAAAGATTTATGGTCCTTTGAGCGTTGGCCACGGCGAATATCGCATTCAATGGAACGATGAGCTGTACGAGATATACGACGACATTGACATAGTTCAGCGAATTAAAAGACAGCGGCTACGCTGGCTAGGTCATGTTGTTCGAATGGACGAAAACACTCCAGCTCTGAAAGTATTCGACACTGTACCCGCCGGGGGAAGCAGAGGAAGAGGAAGACCTCCACTCCGTTGGAAGGACCAAGTGGAGAAGGACCTGGCTACGCTTGGAATATCCAATTGGCGCCACGTAGCGAAAAGGAGAAACGACTGGCGCGCTGTTGTTAACTCGGCTATAATCGCGTAAGCGGTGTCTACGCCAATTAAGAAGAAGATTCTCCAATCTCTCATTTTTCATACAACAAAAAAAAATTCATTTTTACAAAACAAATTTAACAAAAGCAAAATAAATCAGAATTCTTAAGCACAAACAAATAATCGGACACTTAAACAAAATATCGTTCTCTAGCGCTTTTACGATAACGACGATTTGGAATAGGATTTGCTGCGTTCGGCTCTTGTGGATACACTTCATTTGGTGTGCACATGCTACGGCTTAGTGCAGACTGGCTCTGCCTAGAAGTACTTGGCATATCGTCGAGCATTGGTTCAAAATCAGTTGACTCTGTTAATAACTCATTTACTGCTTAAAAATATAAAAAAGCGAATTCAATATAAGCAATACGTAATGAAAATTAAATTTTAACTTACCATTTGACTCAATGAATGCCTCTTGAGGGTCTGTCCCAATGTTTATGGTGTGGTTGTTGGACACTAAACAACTTTCACCAAAAATTTCGTCCATTTCCGACATATATGGCACGGAGAAGTTCCAGTCTGCTTCTCATTATCTTTCGCTGTTTTATACGCCTTTAAAAGCGTTCGCTTTTTTACTACAAGGGCAGCCGCATTAGCCGTTGTATCCAGTGGAAACAAATGTAATAAATATTTACAAAATAACTTTAAAATATTCTTACTGTAAATCCTTGAAATATCATGTCCTCCAAGACGTTTTCATAAGCGAACTTTTTATTCCGCGCATGCAGGAAGGATAAGCTTCCTCTCATTGTAGCACTTCAGGAATAGGAGCGTCTCGGCCTTTGTCCAAACTTTTCTTTTGCTGTATATAAACAAAATAAATAATTATTTATTTTGTGAAAAGTTTGTTTACAAATGTAAAATTTCAAATTTTCTCCAAGTTAAACATCGCAATAAATTGAATGTCAGCTGATTATTCTTACCCGCGTTGCCAACATAATTAATTTTAAGCGAAAATATGAATTAAGCTAAGAGCATTTTATTTGTCAACGATTTAGCTATTAGCTTGTGATGGTCAAATAAAACACGGCTATTAAGGAACTGTGGCATGTGGCAATGCTATAATTTATAGTTTCTTCCTGCAGGGAATGTGAGTTCGGAACGCTCCTTTTCGATGCTTCGCTACATGAAAACATGCCAGAGGACGAATATACCTCAAGACATATTTATCGGTCTGGCTGCTGCACACGCATCATGACATTGAAGTCGCTGCAGAAGAAGTTCTCAAAACTTGGCCCACATCGTTTTGTTTTGTTAAATTGTGCTACTCAATACACGAACTGACTACAGTATTATACATTTTAATACTGTATGTCATCCGCACGTCTTCGATTTTTAATGTGTTTTATCAATTTAGTAAGATTTTATATTAGAAGGTAGGTTTGAAATTTTTCCACCAACATATTAAACTGTATAAAGACTACTATATTTTATATTACAGGACCCGCCCACGCTTTACTGTGGCTGACACATAGATAATACATACTACTACCACCATCTTTATGATTTCTATTCGTTAGATTTTAACTATTACTTAATGAAATATAGCATTTTTTGAAGCAACTTGTGTTAGTTTACAAAAAAATTGATCATAAAGCATTTTATGTGTTAATAAAATATTGCTTTTTGGGGGAAAATACTGTTGAATTTATGCTCTGCACCAGGAAAATCAACCGTTGAAAAGAAATTTGTTAGGTTGGAAAGAAGCGAAATGAGCACCGAGGAAATAACGCCCTAAAGACGCGAAAGGTGTGTGCAAAGTGGGTGCCTCGCAAGATCATAATCTAACAAAAACAACGAATTGCTGATTCTGAAAGTTTGAGTGCTCTTTATTCGTAATAAAATCGAATTTTTGCGTCGGTGTGTGACAATAGAAACATGGCTTCATTATTTAACACTGGAGTCCAATCGACAGTCATTATAGTGGGCTGCAGGTGATGAACTGGTTCTCAGGCGTGAAAAGACGAAAAATTCATCGACTGCTTACTGAGCCAGTTGTAATCCATTGCAATGCGTATTTTGTTGCAGTTCTATCCAAATATTTAGCAATTGTTTTATTTGTAGGAAGGATCAGTTTGAAATTGTACGCATCATCGTTTCCGTTTAAATATTCCTCGTTAGAGGGCTGCGATAATAAACGTGTTCGGTCGCTGCTAAATTCAAAGTGTTATAGGGAGAACCGTGGCTTCCGACGCTCTATTTATAGGCACGTTCTCGCCGCCCCGGTCGCCCTCTACCGACGCAAACGCTACGTCTCGCAATTTTTAAAGCTGTAATATCTTCGAAAGTACTCATTATAACATGTGCAATAAAGGGCCATTCAGATCTATATTAAATCAACAATGTATTTAAGGTATTTAATTAAATAAGTATTATTGCTGTATTGGTTAAAATCGCTTCGAAAATTAGCCATTATTTGTCGTAAAAAGTAAATGACAAAACAATGTAATTGTGGGATTTCCATAAGAGATACACATGTACCATCACGGAGTTTCTGTAGCCATTTTCAATGTGAACAATACTTAGTACATTGTTTTAATAAATTTTGTAGGGTTTAGCCTACGTTTGCAATATAAGCGGAAAAAATCGTATTATTTACATCACATTAGAAACCTCAAAAATAACCGTAGGTTTCCAATATCTAATGGATGATATTACACATATAAACCATCCTCTACCTATTGAAAAAACCGCATCAAAATCCGTTGCGAAGTTTTAAAGATTTAAGCATACAAAGTGACATACGGACAGAAAAAGCAACTTTATTTTATACAATGTATTGAAAATAATCTTCATGTTTCAATTAAATGTTTACTTTCCCCCAAAAACTATTTCTGGATCCGCCCCTGACATTTCAAACTAAATTTTCTTACAATCATTTTTACAAAATTTTTAGTAATTTATTTAGATTAGCTTTTAAATATTAACATTTATACATATGTATGTATATACAAATATACATTACAAGATATACAGGAGGATGGAGTCATGTGTAGAAGTTCACGCAAGTGAGGAAAGTTCTCTGATCGCCCTTCCCTTGGGAGTGGCCAGAAACGATTTTTTTACATATGACTCAAGCAGCTCACGATTTCCGGTCTTTGACCAAGTATCCTCTGGGTAGCCTAAGAACATCCGTTCGAAGGCGAGCTAAAGTGAGAAGGCGAAACATCCCCATAGGGTTGTGCGCTGGGTGTGGGACCCGCCGCGTAAAAAGCTCACCCCAATGAAAAACTACCAACAGCCTCGGATGAGAAACCCCCCTTTTGATGACGGCCATGGCAAACGAAATAAGGACAATGATATTAGGGCATGCACCTGGAATGTCCGGTCCCTTAATTGGGAAGGTGCCGCTGCCCAGCTGGTTGATGTCCTCGTGAAAATAAAGGCTGACATCACCGCCGTCAAAGAAATGCGATGGACGGGACAAGGACAGAGACGAGTAGGTCCTTGAGACATTTACTTCTTCTTCTTCTTAATTGGCGTAGACACCGCTTACGCGATTAAAGCCGAGTTAACAACAGCGCGCCAGTCGTTTCTTCTTTTCGCTACGTGGATATTCCAAGCGAAGTCAGGTCCTTCTCCACTTGGTCCTTCCAACGGAGTAGAAGTCTTCCTCTTCCTCTGCTTCCCCCGGCGGGTACTGCGTCGAATATTTTCAGAGCTGGAGTGTTTTCATCCATCCAGACAACATGACCTAGCCAGCGCTAATTCGCTGAACTATGTCAATGTCGTCGTATATCTCGCACCTCTCATCGTTCCATCGAATGCGATATTCGCTGTGGCCAATGCGCAAAGGACCATAAATCTTTCGCATAATTTTTCTCTCGAAAACTCTTAACGTCGACTCATCGGTTGTTGTCATCGCCCAAGCCTCTGCACCATATAGCAGGACGGGAATTATGAGCGACTTATAGAGTTTAGCTTTTGTTCGTCGAGAGAGGACTTTACTTTTCAATTGCCTACTCAGTCCGAAGTAGCACCTGTTGGCAAGAGCAATCCTGCGTTGGATTTCCAGGCTGACATTGTTGGTGGTGTTAATGCTGGTTCCTAAATAGACGAAATTATATACAACTTCAAAGTTATGACTGTCAACAGTGACGTGAGAGCCAAGTCGCGAGTGCGACGACTGTTTGTTTGATGACAGGAGATATTTCGTTTTGCCCTCGTTCACTGCCAGACCCATTTTCTGTGCTTCCTTGCCCAGCCTGCAGAAAGCAGAACCAACGGCGCGGGTGTTGAGGCCGATGATATCAATATCATCGGCATACGCCAGCAGCTGTACACTCTTATTTATTTCTACAGCTCGAACTATTTTCTCCAGAAGCAGGTTGAAGAAGTCGCACGATAGGGAGTCGCCTTTTCTGAAACCTCGTTTGGTATCGAACAGCTCGGAGAGGTCCTTCCCGATCCTGACGGAACTTTTAGTGTTAATCAACGTCAGCTTACACAGCCGTATTAGTTTTGCGGGGATACCAAATTCAGACATCGCGGCATAAAGGCAGCTCCTTTTCGTGCTGTCGAAAGCAGCTTTGAAATCGACGAAGAGGTGGTGTGTGTCGATTCTTCTTTCACGGGTCTTTTCCAAGATTTGGCGCATGGTGAATATCTGGTCGGATGTTGATTTGCCAGGTCTGAAGCCACACTGATAAGGTCCAATCAGTTTGTTGACGGTGGGCTTTAATCTTTCACACAATACGCTCGATAGAACCTTATATGCGATGTTGAGGAGGCTAATCCCACGGTAGTTGGCGCAGATTGTGGAGTCTCCTTTTTTATGGATTGGGCATAGCACACTTAAATTCCAACCGTTGGGCATGCTTTCGTCCGACCATATTTCACAAAGATGCTGATGCATGCTCCATATCAGTTCTTCGCCGCCGTGTTTGAGTAGCTCGGCCGGCAATCCTTCGGCCCATGCCGCTTTGTTGTTCCTCATAGTCGGGCAATGGAACGTCTGCTCCATCGTCATCGATTGGGGAATCGGGTTCGCCTTCTCCTGGTGTTGTGCGTTCACTGCCATTCAGCAGGCTGGAGAAGTGTACCCTCCATAATTTAAGTATGCTCTGGGCATCGGTGACTAGATCACCTTTGGGGGTTCTACAAGAGGATGCTCCGGCCTTGAAACCTTCTGTGAGCCGCCGCATTTTTTCGTTGAATTTTCGAGCATTACCCCTGTCGGCCAGCTTATCAAGCTCTTCGTACTCACGCATTTCGGCCTCTTTCTTCTTCTGCCTGCAAATTCGTCACGCTTCCCTCTTCAACTCTCGGTATCTATCGCATCCCGCACTTGATGTGGTCGATCGTAACGTTGCGAGGTAGGCAGTCTGCTTTCTCTCAGCTGCGACACGGCACTCCTCTTCGTACCAGCTGTTCTTTTGCACTTTCCGAAAACCAATGGCTTCGGTTGCAGTTGTACGTAAGGAATTTGAAATTCCGTCCCACAGCTCCCTTATACCGAGTTGTTGACGCCTGCTCTCAGAGAACAGGAGTACAAGCCGAGTAGAAAATCGTTCGGCTGTCTGGTTTGATTGCAGCTTTTCGACGTCGAACCTTCCTTGTGTTTGTTGGCGTACGTTTTTTCCAGAGGCAGATGCAAGTCTTGGTTTCAACAAGATAGTGGTTCGAGTCGATGCTAGGACCCCGGAGCGTACGTACCTTTAAAACACTGGAGACGTGTCTTCGGTCTATCACAACATGATCGATTTGGTTGGTGACTTTTCGATCTGGAGAAAGCCAATTAGCTTGATGTATTTTCTTGTGCTGGAATCCAGTACTATAGATAACCCGGCGAAGTCAATCAACCTCAACCCATTTGGTAATGTTTCGTCGTGGAGGCTGAATTTACCGTCCGTAGTGCCAAAGACACCTTCTTTGCCCACCCTAGCGTTAAAGTCGCCAAGCACGATTTTGACATCGTGGTGGGTTCAGCTCTCATAGGCGCACTCCAAGCGCCCATAAAAGGCATCTTTGGTCATATCGTCCTTCTCTTCCGTCGGGGCGTGGGCGCAAATCAGCGACATGTTGAAGAACCTCGCTTTGATGCGGATTGTGGCTAGACGTTCATTCACCGGAGTGAATGATAGTACTTGGCGACGGAGTCTCAAGTACTACCACGAATCCCACACCAAACTTGCGCTCAAACTTTACCTTAGGCTACCCATAGGATACTTGGTCAAAGACCGGAAATCGTGAGCTGCTTGAGCCATATGTAAAATAATCGTTTCTGGCCACTCCCAAGTGAATGACGATCACTTGCGTGAACTTCTACTCAGAACTTTATTGTCCATACGTTGCCTTCCGTAAAATACACTCGTTGACCATTCTCGAGATGAACAGCCAAGTGAACAACAAGATGCCTTTCGTGTATTTGAAACGAAAATATGCACCAAATAACTTCATTAGTGCTCACATACCGTCCCATTTGAATAATTTCATCGTTTCTATTTGAGTCCAAATATGGCCATATCGCTACCTTTGTTGACATATGTACAAATATACTTGATGGATTTCATCGAAATGCAGTACTTAACATTTACGTGGGCTTTAAACACTTTCGACAACACCGGAGAATATGGCAAGATCCAACGATTGTTTACTTCAATAACCTGATTCTTTACTTTAATCACTTTCGGTCTGCCATTGTCTTCAGTTGCAGTAACAGTGTCACCGAAGCCAAATCTCTTGGATATCGTTTCGTACACTTCCCATCAACCGTGCATGGCGAATGAACATTAAACTCTCTACACGGATATGAATAGTGTTTTTGATAAAGACATCAAACAGTTCAGGATCTGTCTTTGCATCGGGAATTTCTGCCAAAATGACATCATCAACTTCATCCGATGTTATTTTATTCACAAACCAAATCAAAATACGAGCATGAGACAAACCGCGTATCTGCCACTCCACAGAGTACATCCAACAACGCACCTCACCATGAGTTTTTGTGGTGAAATCCATGAGTGCTTTTAATTTTTGTTTGAATATGCGTGCTGTTAGGACAATCTCTTGGCGATTGCTCATTAAATAAGAGATCTTTAGTTTCAGCCCATTGTGGATTGCACGTAAACGCAAGAATGATAGAATACAAGATTACGACACTAGTTTACAGTTACTTTTTTTCGGTTTAGCTCTTGACAATTCTTACAAAAACAAATACATTGTGCAACAATTTCGTGACGTCACACTTACGCGTTGAGACGAACAAGCATAGAAATGCATACAAATTGTAAACAGAAAAGTAAACACTTTTTGAAATTCCCAAAATAATATTAATTCATTCGTATTTGCAGGAAAAATTTCAGTGGAATGTTTAGAATATTGTTGCGGGAAAATATGTATATAATTAGTTTTAGGCACATCCACAATAAATAGAGTAGCATGTGTGGAAATTGTTCAAATGAAGAAAACCAGTGTAAGTGTACTGTTGTATTTATTTAAATTTCTAAGCATAAATATATTAATTTTTAAAATGAAATGTGCAGTGGCTTGTTGTAATAATTATTATGCAATTAAAGGATCGAAAACGAGTTTTTTCAGTTTTCCGGCCGATTTAAAAGTTGCCAAAAAATTGGTGTTATTTTGCAAAAGAAATGATATATTTAATACTAAATTAATAATTTCACAATTCTTTTATCATAATTTCATACATCTGATACATCTGAACTTATAATATATGTATATATTTATATACACACAAGAAACGTCTTCTCCATTTGAATCACAACTTAATAGACAATTTCTTTAGAAATGATTCAAATCTTTTCACTCAACAATATTCAATCGCTTCACTAAAACTTTTTATTAAAATCGAAAGAATTAATAATATTTTGCGAATTTACAAAAGTGTTTACTTTTCTGTTTACAATTTGCAAGCCATTTGACAGTTTTTCACTCTTCTTCTTCTCAACACGTAACTATGACGTTTCATAATGGCGGTTGTCGTAATCTTGTATTCTATCATTCTTGCGTAAACGTAATAAACAAATCAGGTCAGCGTCCTGTGCATATTCGAGCACATAACGTGTACTACCAGTGTATGAAGATGACAAAATAATCATTCGTCGAAATCGTTTACTATCCATTGTTGTTAATGGCATCACAAAAATGTATGTATTTCTCGGAACGTAATTTTTGCTGATTAAACTGAATAAAATTCGATCGCTCAGTTTCAATCTTGGCATACATATCTACAGCATACTAAGTCCAGAGAGCAAAATATGATTAAACGCATTTTGGCGGATCATCAAACCATATGATAATTCATTGCGCTGACCTTTTATTTGTTTTGGATCCTACAATGGAACAATCAAACCAAATATAAAAAAAAATATTTCCCAATGGATTTAATGTAGTTTTCACTTACCATTCGATGGACTTATCATTTTGACATTAAAATGATACCCATCTTCTTCTTTCCAAAATAAAATCGGATATTCTAAAGCATCAAAACGATGCGTTTCAGAAACACGTAATAAATTCGAATTCTTACGATGCAAAACAATATCATGCGACTGAAATTCATCTCCGACAATAACAATGGCGACTTCATCAACGGTAGTAGCATTAAATCTCCTTGCGTGTTCCCCAACAGGAGTTTTATCATCGAATGACAATTTTATAATCATACGACGTCATACGATCAAGGGCTGTTTGAAACAATCGAACCAATTCAATTTGATCTTGGAAAAAATGTTGTAGGTGTTCAACAATTTCTCTGCTCACACTTGAAACCAGGAATAATGGGATGCCCAACTTATTCCAGTGTGAGAGCACCTCAAAATAAGCTTTTTTTTATAACATTTTCCATTGTGGCCAGATCGAACGAAATAAGAATTTTTGGGCATTTAAATTAAAATGCCCAATTGCACTTTCCACACCACCCAGGAGGTATGCAAAACGGCGCGTTACCGAAGTTAATTTTGGGTGCTCGGTTCCCCTTTAGGCCTATATCACCCATTAAAAATTTATTTACATAAAAAAAACAAAACGATAACAATTCATTATATAACGAAAAAAACAAAACGATAAATGAATACATATAGCGATAAAAACAAAACAATAACAATTCATGTAAAAAATATATAAAAATATCACAGCCTAATAACAAATAACATATATACATATATACAAATGCCTACATTTAAATCCCAAATTCTAATTTTTTTTTTTTTAATTGCTTTCTAGTTTTAGAGCCTCTTTATCCTACCTGTTTAAAAAAATTTTACTTTTTTATATTCTATCGTAAGTTGGAGTTCGCATATTGTAACCACTAAAAAATAAAAAAAAAATTGAAACCTATAGATGAGAAACACACAAAATTTTATTTTTAAAATTAGGGACAGAAAGGTCTTTATTTAAAAATTTAGTTAAGAAATATATTCTAATTCTAATAAAAAGGGCTATAACTATTTTTGGGTCACAACTATCACAACACAAAAACGGCCTAACATCTTCCATTTTATTAAAAAGAATATCTCCTATTCCTATTTTATGACAATTACTGTCGAATTCTTCTACAAATCTGGTTTCCAAAATTTTTACAAATGCAATAAAATCCTCAGGCGGCTTCACTAAATTGCATTTGTCTATTTGATTTTGATGCATGAAGATGAATTCGTCCGAAGGAATTTCACCTCCTAAATATGGTAAAGGCAGGGAACATGTGTGCAGTTTGAAAATTTTTAAATAAAAATAGCCGCAAAAGTAGCTAAACGCATTTTCTTTCAAAAAATTAATTTCTAAACTACTATCTAATGTTATTGATCTAACGAGGGAGTGTTCAGGCCGTGGTAGACCCTGAAAATCCCGCCAAGAAAGGTCATTCAATAGTGAATCATTACACACATTACGTAGAACATTATTACTATGTTCCGAAATTACTGTAGCATCAGGTTCTAAAGGCAGCTCACAGTTTCCTTTTGTTACGACGTTTACGTAACGTAAGCCCCACGATTTCCTAAACAAACTAGAGAACATATAGGGCGTTAATCTAGTACCTCCTCTGCTTCGAATCTGCCCAAAAAAATGTTCTAAACTGTCTGACATAGTCGTCTCGTCTTCAAGTACGGAAAACATGAGTGTGACAAAAATCGCCACAATCGTCTTAAACTGTTAATATTTAACACCCACCCCTTTATAAAACTAAAATTATTGGTTGTGTTGCTTTCTAATTCGTCTACGACCCGAATAGTTTTTCAAACTTGTTCTGCCTCATTTAAAAAGTCTAATTGTTCAGGGGAACCTACAAACACTTTTTTAGTGGGTACAACAGCCTCAACGAAACTGCTATTTAAAATATCAAATAATTTATTAAAAAACGAAACGAATTCCGCGGTATTAATAAAGCTCCTACTTTTCGAGCTTAAGGCTCCCGAGCTATATAGGGACAACATACCAGAAGCGACCGTATTACTCAATACTTGAGACGCGAATTTAACCTTCATTTTTTGGAAGGTATTTTGGATAAATATGAGCATCGGTTAATTTATGCGCACACCGATAACTCGACTTAGAGTCGGTTTCATAAAAATGAACAATATCCGACCAACTTACCCGTCTATTTTTAAAGAAAACCGTATTTTTTACATTTTGTAAACAGTTACGACTACTTTTTATCAAATGTGGGCTATCGTAAAAAAAATATACTTCCTTGCCATTAACTTAAAAAAAAAAGGCCGTGACGCTGAAACACCTAACAAATTAGCGCAATTCTGAAAATTGGTGCCCTGGTCGCAAACAAAATGGCAAGGAATTAGTCCTATATGTTGCAGTTGGGTAATGGCTTCAAGAATGTATTTCTTGAGGACATCCCCTTTGCAGGAACCTTTTACGAAAAAATAAGCCAATGGGTGAGACCAAGGCTCTCCACCTATACCTTGCACCATTATAGTCATTGCAGTAGTTGCTAATCTAGAAGTGCGATTTTCATCGCCATAATCCTCAATACCTATCACCCTATCGAATTTCCTGTCATACTGCAAATGACATTTCAGTGACATTTCATCACATGAAACCGACACGAACTTTTGTTCGAAAGTGAATCCCCAAATGACATTTCAGTGACATTTCATCACATGAAACCGACACGAACTTTTGTTCGAAAGTGAATCCCCTACTCCTAATCTCTAACGATTTTATGCTACTTTGGGTGCAACCTGGGAAACGGGGCCAGTCTGTAACAAAGTTTTCCAAAGTACTTTCGGATGGAAAATCTAATTGGAGCTTTAAGTGCCGATAAGCAACTGGCGATAGAAAAAATACACCCAAAGCTATCGTTTTCAAAAAATTGTCATATCGCCGACCATGGGTACGGCAATTACTATTTATAAAACTACTCCTAATGCAAGCACCTAACTGAGGAGGAACTTTACTACAAACTAAAGAAAGAGGGTCTGACTGTTCCCTAAATGAGCTATTCCTTAGCTGTTCCCTACATCTTTCTAACTCTGCGGCCATTTCAACTAACTGGGCCTTTAAACTTCTATTTTCCTGCTCTTTTTGATCTAACTTTATTTTCAAAACCCTATTCTCTTCCCTCAATTTCTTCTTCCTTTCTGTACCTGCGGTCAGACCCATACCTGTTAGCGCGGCCTTATCAAAATTAAAAGATACATCCTCCTCCAAAAATGGAAGAGGCTCTAAAATTCCATCTTCAATTTCATTTTCAATACTTGGAAAAAGCTGCCTCGATGCATTTTGTAAATTTGATACAGCTTCTTCAACTTGGGGAGCAAAATCTTCTAGACCCAATAAAATTGTATTTTTAATTCGGAATTTGGGACGTCAAATGTAGGGTCAACTTTTAAATTTATATCGGGAACGGCCCCCGAACGCAATCGCTTTTCATCGGAAACACCTAAACGGTTGAGCCAACATTTACGCCTATTATAAGAAACAAAAGAAAATACAAAAAGGCAAACATTTAATTATAAAATATGTATACTAATAATAATAATAATAATAGTGCAAAAAGTGTACATTTAATGAATATTTAGAGTACGACTTTTTTTGTAACTATCATAAATATTCAATACACATGTTCTTATGGACACAGTTATTGAGGCAGCTGCACGACTACATAACTGTGTCCATAAGAACGTGTGTATTTTAATATTTGACAGATGTCGCTTGCAGTCTGCCGCGCTCTACTTGTTCAGCACATCACATTTAAAAACACACGGAAATTCAATTTTATTATCCAAAATTACTATTTTCATTGCACAATCGAAACACTGATTTCATCGAAATTTTTCACAACTTCACAAACACTTTTTGTACTATTTATGGGTTTTCACTCACCGTTCGAGGTCCGTTCCACTGTTTGGAAAACTAAATGTTATTCCTCCCTCGTTGCAGCCAACAACACATTTTCTCTAATTGCTGGTTGCTTTCGGCATTTTATCTGTAAAATAAATAAAAAAGTATTAAATAAATGCAAGTTTATTTAATAAAAATTAAAATATACTTACAGCTTTCAATCTGCGTGCTGTTACAAATGGAGACAAAAAAATGAAAAATTTCTCCATTCGAATAATAATTTGGCGGGATTTTAATCTGGTCGTCCCTCTTTTCCAATTGCTAAACGTCAAAACCTCCTCAATCCAGTCAACTGTCAAAGTTTAGGTGGTTTTGACGTTTAGCAATTGTTCTCTCACTTCCAGTGAGAGACGAGTTGGGCATCCCCTTATTCCTGCTTGAAACGATAGAGCAACCAAGAATGATAGAGTACAAGATTGCGCAGATGAGAGACAAAAAATTTTTCGTTCTGCGCATCTACGTCACACGGCTCATAAATTTCGTGAAATAGCTTGAGTAGCAAGTAAATATTGCTTGTTAATAATAATTGATTGGTTTTTGGTTTATAAAAATGAAATAAAATATTGAAGGTCCCCGAGATTTTAGATTTTTATTAATTATTATTTTGTAATATAAATATTTTTATTAATTGTTCTATTAAAATACGCACCAAACAAAAAATGGAAAAATTAACTCATTTACAAAAATCGCAATGCAAGTTAAATATGAAAATAATTACAATTATGGATCAGTTTGAATATTTAACATAAGACTTGAAATTAAAAGAAATATTTAAATTAAACAATTCAGATTTTATAATGTCTTTAATTTTATTCTGCTTGTGCTTTTTATTTGAATATGAATCGACGCAGATTATTATTAATGTAACTATGGCCTTAGCATATTCTTATTCTTAAAATCTAATTAATGAGATGTCTGACATTTTTTCTGTTTGCACAGCGCATCTATGTCAGCTGGAGTTTTAGAAGTGGCTATGCGCAAAATGCCTTTAAGATGGCTATCTAATAAAGATGATCTGGTTTTTGATTTGTTAAGTTTCATGCGAGAAAACAGCTGCTCGGAAATACATATGTACTGCCAAATAAAGAAATTTGTTGAATAGCCAGCTTAGTAAGGTTTGTTTTCAGATGAGAGCTGCTTTGCAATTCTATTAACTCCAGCTGTGAATTCAGCGCAGCGCCTTCAATTTCAACATCAAATGGATTTGAAATGGATTCTTTCATATTGTAAGTTGTATTTGCACAGGATGTAAGGGAAAGTACATATTTGCATGTATTTTATAAACCACAAACCTCTAAGCATTCCGACTTGAATATTTTTAACAGGTGGTAATACAGTATCGGATACTTTATCGTAACAAAAAACTTCTCTTAGCTTGGCTTCGTCGAAACTTAAAACGCAAAGTTTTTGTTCTTTGGTCATATGCCTAGTTTCACCAAGAACTTGAACAACCGGCTTTGAAATGCCGCGGTCTATTTCCACTTTCTGAGCCCATGACTGAAGCGTGCGAACTGCTGAAAGCGGAAAATTACTTCTTCTTAAAAGCCTATATCCTTTTGCACTAGCAGAATATAGTGTAATGGAGTTGGCTATGTCAGTCTTCGTCCAAGTTCGCCTTTTGGATCCGTTTTTCAATTTTTTTATCTGACCGTCCGTAAAAATCCCCTTTAACGTTTCTTCAACATTCACTCAGATTTAGTTAGTTTTACTTTTAACTCGCTTATTTCAAATTCAAGTTTGCGCTTGGCATGCGAAAAATCATCTTCAAGTTTTTTATTTTTAGTTTGAAGTTTTCTGTGATAAAAAGCATAAAGTTTATATATAAATACATATGCAATGCTACATTTTGAAAAAAATCTTTACTTACACTTTTTTCTCTAGCATTTTTATTTTGTCTCCTTGCCCTGAACTTTCTTTAATAGCAGCGTCTTCAGTGCACAATTCATTCAAACTATTTTCCATTGAAAGGTCTGCACAATCCTCAGTCACGTTAAAATCTTCAGCAGGTATACACTGTACTCGCACTTCTTGAGGTTGGTCAACATTTATCAACAGTGAAGTCACTATTTTCTTATTTTCCCTGCGCTCAGCTCTGGTGCCTCGCTGCTCATTTTCACTAGCTGCAACGTTATAGCGACAGGGAATAGCTCCTGGTTTAAAAGTCCTTTTGGCGGCAAGGCCTATGAAAAGTTTAAAATTAAAATATTTTAAGACAAAGGTGATTTATCAACCCACCCATTTCGTACCTCCCGTTTCCAATAATGTCTTCATCGTGGAAGTGGTCCATGCAAATTCGCCATGTTTTCGGCTTAAATGCTTGATTATTTCTACAAAATTGGATCCACTTTTTTGCTGCCCTTTATCGTTCGGAAACATAAAAAATGTTTTCTTCACATTTTTATTTCTTGTATCATTGACACAGTTTTTCACTACACACTTCATTTTGTTATTTAAATACAAAATTACACGGTTAAAATAAATTGTTTCTATATTCACATTGATTGGTACCACGAATTTATAGCTGTCAAATTTTTTACTGCGCCGTGTGACGTAAGCAATTGTTTGTTTACATTTTTCAAGTATAACGGACCTACGCAATGCGTAATCTCTTTTCTATCATTCTTGTAGAGCAACGACATTCAACTTCAATATTGGAATTCCCAACAAAATAAATTTACAAAAATTGATAGTTTGCATCAGCGAATGGCAATAATGAGCCTACTTTATGGTAAATCCGCCCTTCAATCTGTTGTGTAGAATTTTCAAAAAGGAGAACATAATTTTTGCAAAGATCGCAAAATTCACTTTCATCAGGACGGATGACAGTTATGTTATGCGTCGAAATTAGTTGGAATGAAATTAACACGAATGGTATTGGTCGCACCAAACGAAGTCATTTGGAAACATGAATTATACTTTTGTATATTCGCCAAAAAGTGCTTCGACTCAGATGTAAATCCCAAAAACAAAGATCTCAATGTCTCTGGAGGTGGGTTCAATGCCGGCAATTTATCTCTTCCATTAGTACAACATAACCCCACCGTTTCATTTTTGAATTTGAATGCTTTGCAATGTCCACAAACTACAATGTCCATAAACTGATGCCTGCAAATTATATTTCAATGAATTTTCATAATTAAACGCTGTTGGATTCAAATTTCCTAAAACACGTGCCCTATTTTGCAATATTCTTCTACGTGTACGTTGCCGATCAACTAAACTTCTTTGCAAATGCCGCACATAATTTTCCTGTTTTCTTCTAACTGCTACCTGTGATGCAGCGCGAGTTAATACATGACTTACACTGAACCCAACTGATAATAGCTACCACACATATACATCTGCCTAAGGTTTCAAGACCGGACCATACTCTTGTGGAACCCAAGGAGGTGACGTAGTAACCGATACCCAGAGCATACTAAAATTGTTGATCGCTTATGACAGCTGATACATGTACAGGATTATTATCTGATCATTATCTTGTACTAATAAAGTTATACGAACCATTATTTGAGCCAACATTTTTTCTAACATTTAATAAAGCTAACTGGTTGAAATATAGAAATTATATCAGCAGCCACATCAATATTGATTGCAAAATAAGTACAGGAAGAGACATTGTCAAAGTATAAGAGAATTTAATGATGTAATTACTAACGCAGCTATGTTGGCAAAACCAAAAAGAAACAATAAACTAGTTGGTTTTAGAAAGATTACTGGCTAAATGAAATAAGCCTCCTCCTAAAGCCACTACAACAACACAGCCGAACACGAAGTCACATCACTTCCAACACTCCAATACACCACACATACAGAACCCACACTCCAACAGGACCCACACATCAATACAACCCACACGCGAGAGCACCCCACATATACACACGCAAACACACACTACACTTAGTACCACCCAACAAAAAGGGTCATCACCTCTACACATCAGTTCTATTTCGTCTGCACTCTCGAAGTTTGCACGTCGCTGTCAGAGATAAAGAAATGTCCAACTCAGGAATAAAGGGTTGTTTAACTTATTCCAGTGTGAGAGCGCCCCAAAATTAGCGTTTTTTATAACATTTTCCATTATGGCCAGATTGAAAAAAATAATTATTTGTGGGCATTTAAATTGAAACACCCAACATTTAATACGAATAAAACTACTGTATATAGTTGTTGTTTATTATATGTAGAAACTATTTAAATCTTTTAAAGAATATTATAAACAACTGACTTTCGTCCTTTCAATACCCAATAATAGGATTTAAGCTTGTTAGCTCTCAATCATTAAATGTTTTTAATCATTTTCCATTGAAAATATACTATGATGCTTTAAATTACAAAACCTTTCATCAAATACCTTTAAATTTCACAAATTCATTTAATTTTCATTTTTATAAGTGGTCTTGAACGATGCAACTAATCCGTCCGTTTACATATTTTTTTGGTAAGATTTCAATCTGGCCATCGCTCGTTTCCAATTGCTAAACGTCAAAACCTACTGAACTCGATTAGCTGTCAAAGTTCAGTAGGTTTTGACGTTTAGCAATTGATCTCTCACTTCCAGTGAGAGAGGAGTTGGACCAGAGATAAAGAGATCTTTAACTCCTCTCTCACTGGAAGTGAGAGAACAATTGCTAAACGTCAAAACCACCTAAACTTTGACAGTTGACTGGATTTAAGAGGTTTTGACGTTTAGCAATTGGAAAAGAGGGACGACCAGATTAAAATCCCGCCAAATTATTATTCGAATGGAGACATTTTTAATTTTTTTTATCCATTTGTAACGGCCATTAGTTCGAAGAATAACGAAGGCGAAACAGCACGTAAGTTGAAAGATGTGAGTCTATTTTAACTTTTATTAAATAAACTTGCATTTATTTAATACTTTTTTATTTATTTTACAGATAAAATGCCGAAAACAGCAATTTTTTTTATTTTTTAGTGGTTACAATAAGCGAACTTAAACTTACGATAGAAAATAAAAAAGTAAAAATTTTGTAAACAGTTAGGATAAAGAGGCTCTAAAATAAGAAAGCAATTTTTTTTAAGGAAAATTAGAATTTGGGATGTAAATGTAGGGGGTTGGGGTCAAAATTCTGCTTTTTTGGAAATTCTGCATTCATAATTCCGGAAGTCAGAACACCGGGAATCAAAGTTATGGAAGTCAATATTCTGGAATTTAAAGTTCTGGATAACGAAATTCTAAATTGCAAAATTCTGAATTGCAAAATTCTGAATTGCAAAATTCTGAATGGCAAAATTCTGTAATTAGTGATTAAAAATGCGTGTTGATAACAAAAAAAGTGCGCACTTAATCATTAATTACAGAATTTTGCCATTCTGTAATCATATGTTTTATTGCCTAGTAAGTAGTTTTTTACAATTGCATGATTGTATTTGTTATTGTTATTCCTTTGTTTGTTGTTGTTCATTTACTTTTTTGTACTACCATGATTGTATTTGTTATTGTTATTGCTTTGTTTGTTGTTCTTCATTTACTTTTTTGTACTACCATAATGATTTAGTTTACTATGTACCTACATATACATACATATATGTACTGACTAAGCAATGTGTTACTGCAATTTCATTAATAAAAACGTGCTAAATATTTTTGTGAAATGATGGAAAATATAACTGTGGTGAAGTCTAATAAAGGAAAAGACATGTTAAACGTCGACGGCTACTTCTTCTATGTATTTGGAACGAAAAAATAAGAAAACATTTATCTGGACTTGTTCTGAACGAATTAAAAACAAATGTACCGTGCGTATTGTCACACAATTCAATGGCTGTGAACATGTTATACGAAAAAAAAGAAATGAATATATTTGGTCTTTATTTGTTAATAATGTTGTTTTTTGTCTTTCCGATAAACATGTTTGAATTTTGGAATCATTTTGGAGGTTATGTTTTGTTTATGTTATATTATTATGTATGTATAAGCAAATTTATATAAGATACACGATTTGGCTCAAATTTTGGGGAAAAAATTTCCAGAATTAATTCTGGAAAACGTAAATTCCGGAATTATGAAAAACCAGAATTTAGAAATGCAGCCAAAAAAGCAAAGGAATTGCGGAATTCCGATTTCCAGAATTTTGTCGACCCAGAATGTTGATTCCGGAATTTTGACTTCAGAATTTTGATTTTAGAATTTGGCCGTTTCCCAAATGTAGGCATTTGTATATATGTAAATAATTATATCAGTGTGATATTTTTTTTATATTTTTTTTATATGAATTGTTATTGTTTTGTTTTAATCGTTATATGTATAATTTTGTCGTTTTGTTTTTTTTCGTTATACACTAATGAATTGTTATCGTTTTGTTGATTTATGTAAATAAATTTATTAATGGGTGATATAGACCTAAAGGGGAACCGAGCACCCAAAACTAACTTCGGTAACGCGCCATTTTGCATACCTCCTGGGTGGTGTGGAAAGTGCAATTGGGCATTTCAATTTAAATGCCCAAAAATTCTTATTTTGTTCGATCTGGCCCCAATGGAAAATGTTATAAAAAACGCTTATTTTGAGACGCTCTCACACTGGAATAAGTTGGGCATCCCATTATCCCTGGTCGCTGTGTTGCGATCCTCGTTTTTTTCATCACCGCCTGCCGTAGTTATCAGAATATTTAATACAATTTAATTTGAGTCGTATATATAAAACCGAAACTATAATTTGATTAGAATTAAATTTGAACTACCTTTATAACATAACACCGGACTTTTTATTAAAAAAAAAGGTGAAAGAAGTGAAAGTGGTAAGTGTCACAAAGGTGAAGTGAATTGGGCACCTACTCAAACATTGGTCCTTCGAGTCGCAAAGAAAGACACGGAGAAATACAAAACAAAAAAAAAATAAGTAAAATCAAGCATCGTGATTAACAAAAAATTAAATAATAAATAAATTATTTGGCAGTGACCAGTAACCAAAATAACAAAAACAATTTTGGAGCTGAGAAAAATAAACAAATTTAAAAACGGAAAAAACGAAACTTTGTTAATACAAAAAAACACACACTTACATATGTATTAGGGTGTTTTTTTTTTTTGAACTATTCATTTTATTCAATTCCCTAATGAAATTTCCTTGGAAATACCCAAAAAAATTCCCTGAAAATTTTAGCCCTTAATATTCACATTAAGGACTGGACCAAGGCATGTAAAAATTTTCCATGGAAAATACATAAAGATTGTGATTTTTTATCTTTAAATTTCTATAGCTCAGATGCATTTTATGGCATCGCTTTGACTTAACACAGCTATTCCTCGAATTGAACACTCTACAAAAGTGCCCATTGCGAAAGTTGAAACTCACACCGCCGAGGTAGTTCGGGGCTCTAAACCTAATTTTTCCCCTAAAATCCCATTTTTTTTATTTATCTCGTAATCGTTGTAGGAAATTTTTTTTTGCTACAAAAAAGATCCGAGAGCTATCATTGATACTTTTCATGATATTCGGCCTTTTAAGTAAGGCTTTATGGAATTTTCATAGATGATATGTAATAAAAAATTTATGAAAATAGATATATACATATATAAAAGTGTAAACTAATAAGAAATATACTATGCTACAAAAACACGAAAAGTGTAGTGACAAATCATTCAATAAAATAAAAAGGGTGAGCTGTCAGTTGACAGCTGGCAGATGTGAAACATCGAAATTATTTTATACAAGTAATAGGTTAAAAAGTACAGATTATGACAGGAACTAAATATGGTACACAATGATAGAATATAATATTATGAATTTTTTCCAGAAAATGATGACAGATAGATTATTCAATAAACATTTATTTTCTTTATATAAAAAATTGTATCCAAATATTTGTTTAAAATCACGTCAACTCAATTATTTTCATCAGCGACTTCCGTAACAGTTACATTCGAAGTTGCCTCTGACGATATTACTGTGACAATTGGTCGATGATAACTGAAGTATGTTACAAAAGTATTAGACATCACATTATCAACATATCTAATAAATACAGCATCTATTGTTGTTCCATATCTTGTAGCACATTCTGTCGGATTTTTGTTTATTTCCAACTGAAATTCTTCTCGGAGGAACGATATTAAAAGCATTGATTCATTTTTTGCAAAATTAACATTGAAATCCCCAGCCAAAATCAATGGTAGTTTGTCTTTATCTGTTTCAAAAATTATTGAAATGCGACTGTATGGAAATAACCGCTCATGTCAAAATGAAATAATATCATTTATTTTTTTATTAGATGAAATGTACACAACAATCATAATCAATTCACTTCCATCTTCTAATTTAACATGTGAAACACACATATCACCAATGGGTGTTTGAGAGACATGAATCTCTGTAGCATGTTGGACTGATAGATCCATGTTAAATGTAGTAATAAGCGAAGTATTGTTGTTTTTGCGCGACAGACTGCAAACAAAATCTGTCAAATATTAAAATACACAAGTTCTTAGGGACACAGTTATTGAGGCAGCTGCACAACTACATAACTGTGTCCATAAAAACGTGTGTATTTTAATATTTGACAGATGTAGTTTGCAGTATGTCGCGCTCTATGTGTTCAGCACTTCAATATGGCAGCCAAATAGTCGATGCCCAAATTTGCAGTAAAACACACAACAACAACATTTTCATTCATAAACGAGCATGCATTTTCCTACAAGCATCTTTTCGCGGCAACATAACTCTTGTCGATTTATAATATTTTTCAATTCTAAAATATTTTTCCGTGGCTGGCAACAATCTGCGTTGATATGTATACACGCTCATACATATATGTACATACATATTTACACAAGTTTGTTGGTAAAGCTGATAGAGCGGCAAGGGAAGCGGTGACAATCGCTCGCTTATTTTTTCGGCACAGCTCAGACTTTCTACCAATGTGACGCATTGTCGCCGCACAACTACATAATTGTGTCCATAAAAACGTGTGTATTTTAATATTTGACAGATGTCGCTTGCAGTCTGTCGCGCTAGTTAATTTATTTACTCGTTATGAATAAAATAAATATAATTTTAAGTCAGCCAATGAGATTGGTACTGACTGATCCTTTATTCGTTTAATAATTCACAGTATACACATGTACTTAAGTATTGAATATATTAAAACTTAAACTGTACCTTTACAAGTGGTATACAGAACTTGTTACTCGGCAGTCGATAATGATAAAGTGACCTCGAGGCTATTGTTCCAAAGTTGCTTATATAGGCTATGCTTATCGCTGCTCATACTATTGAGATGCTAGTTGTTTAATAGTAAATAACTATTTGGGTTGTTATTGTTTGTTGTACTGATAGTGCGCTTCTCATTGTTCTAAGATAAAGTTGTTTTGATGATTTTTCTTAATGTTTACTGAAAGATAAGGCTGTGGTTCAAGCAAAGCCAAAGTGCATTAACTCTCCCCTCTCTTGTGAAGAATAGATCTCCTGATCTATACTTGAGTCTTGAGTAGATGAGTCATTCCTACACGTTCTATGGTAGCGTTGTAGTTTCTTAGATATACAGTTGTTTGATAAATTATATATAGTTTGAATATTACAAATATACTTAATCCTAGGACTACAAGTACTCCTATAGTTATGAACATATTCTTGATTGGGTGTTCTTTCAAATGGTATTAAAATTTGTTTAATTTTTTTAATGTTGTCAAATTGATATTCGTTTTCTGATTTCAATATTTCAAGAATGTGAATTCCTTTCGTCTTCGGCATTAGCTATAATATAATCTTTAATTTCTTGTTCCTGGTTGTGGAATACTTCTGAGTCAATAATAATTGTTTCATTAAATTGTATTAAATTCGATCCTTCAATTGATTTTCCGTTTAAAATATGTTTTCCTTGTAATACGACATTACCATGTCCTAAATCTATAATAGGTGCTGTTATTTTCTTGGATAACATTACAATGGGCTTGTAACCTTTGATCATTGGTATTGTACAATTGTCATTAGGTTCTTGTTTACAAATATATTTACTTAAATTACTTTTACATTTAGATGCTAATATTATTTTATCTCCACATTTACTTACGATTTTATTCATATCCAAAATGCCTTGATGATAGGATAATGGAGTAACTTTGTATGTTGTGCATTTCTTTTCAATGACTGGATATTTATAAATTACAATGAAAGTGTCGTCTAATCTACCTACATGCGTGTCTGCATATTCGAGTATGTCAATAACCGGTATACTAGTTTGTCCCTTTCCTAATATCCTTTCAATCTCGTCCGTATTTATTGCTGCTGAATAAAAATTTTTGTTGTTCGCGAAATTAATTGTCATAGTTAAGTCAAATAACTCCTTGTATAATTCCTGCAATACAACTTTTTGTTTAATTGTCTTAATATTAAATGTTTTCATCATTATTTCAAAGTTGGAATTAATTTGTCTTTGTTTGTTATTATTTTCAATTATGTCGTTGAGTATTGTTTTAATTTCAATCAGGTCGACGTGGTCTGGGATTCCTGTGATAAATTTCAAAATCGATCCTAAGAAATCAAGAGATCTTGAGCGTCTGGCCTCGTCCATTATTCAGTAGTTGTTTTCTGAGGATTTCTATTCTGTTGAACAATGCTGTTTCTGTTGCGTCTTCACTAGGCATCTCTCCTTTATGTTCGGCGATTTTGTAGTATGGTTTAAGTATTTTGCTTAAGTTCGTCATATGGAATAGGTACTCATGTTCTTGATACAAAAATGATGGGTCAGTCTCGGTTAACACGTACTTGCGATCTTGTAAGTCGGTTATTTCATCATCATCATTGTTTCTGAGGTTGTCCTTGTTTACGATCTTCCCCTCCGTTGTTAAAATTGTGTCCTCACAATTCTCTTGTACGGTTTTCTTCAAATAGCGTGGATTTGTTTTATTTCGTCGGTTTTGTTTCACATAAACTGTTTGTCCTGTTTTATATTCCTTTTGTGTTCGTTTTTTATTGTGGTATGATAGCATATACTCCTGCTTATTTTCGATCAGTTCTTTTATTCCTTCAGTCTTGCTCCTTTCAAAAAATAATTCGATAGGTTTCCTTTTTGTGACGGAATGTATTGTCCTATTGTATTCCTTGATTGCGTTGAATAGTTCTTCAGTCGCAGTTGATTCATTTTGTTTAATGCGCATTCTAGTAATTTCCAGAATGGTTGAATGCAGCCGTTCAACTTGAGCGTTCGATGTTGAATGGTTTGCTGCGGTCATTGAATGTTCAATATATAGCCGTTGGAATAGAGCTTTTGCTGCTATGCTATTAAATATAGTCTCTTTATCAGTCATTAGTTTATTACAAAATGGGAATATTTGTATGAGTACTTCCTCTAATATTTTGTAGAATTCTCTTTTGTCGTTTAATTTTCTCATATATGCGTATTTTGAGAATCTATCTATACATGAGAGATACATTGTTTTATCGATTTCAAATATGTTTATTTGTAATTGTGTGCCTATACCTTCAGGTATGGGTGTTTTTGCATAAACTTGTTTTGTCGGGTGGCGTTCGTATTTGTTCTCTTTACAAATGCTACAATTTCTAGTTAGTCGGATTACATAATTTTTTATATTTGGCCAATAGCAAGTTTCTAGTATCTCTAATGTATTATTTTTTGCGTTTCTATGTGCTCTTTCATGCGTATGTTTAATTATATTTTCTCTATCCTCTTCACTCGTAATGTCCTTTAATAGATTTTGGCAAAAAACCTTTTTCTCTATATTAAATGAAGAGTTTATAATATCATGAATTTCATACCAGGTTTCTAGTGTAGTGTGAAATGCGGTCGTGATATTGGGTTTGATAATTTTCGTTAGTGTATCTATCAAGTCTTGTGATGTGATGTAATTAACATAAAATCTCTCGTGGTTTGCAAAAATTGTTGCTCTTTCTAATGCATTTTGTTCACATTTTTTTATCACAATTTGTGTTTTAAATTGGTTCAGTGGAGCGCTGACATCTTTAATTCTGATTGACGAGGATGATTCCTGCGAGTGTATTGAGTCATTCGTTGTTACGTTTACTTGACGGCTGAGTGCGTCGGCTACTACATTTAAATCTCCTTTAATATATGTAATTTTTGCTCCGTATTCTTCTATAAAATTTTTCCATCGTTTTAGTTTTGAATTTGGGTTGTCCTCTGATATTGAAAAAATTAGGGATTGATGATCGGTGTAAATAGTAGTATTACTAGTGAGACCATACAGATAATTCCTAAGTTTCTTCAGTGCCCAAACGATTGCTAACATTTCTTTTTCGTTTGTTGAGTAATTCTGTTCAGTTCGCGTTAGTGTACGTGAAATGAATGCTATAGGTTTCTTGCCTTGTGACAATACAGCTCCAATCGCATGATTGCTTGCGTCTGTAGTCAAATCAAATCCTTTTCCAAAATCTGGTTGGAATAATTCTATTTGTTCTTTTAGTTTATTTTTTAGTGTTTCAACTGCTTTAAATGCTTCGTCATCTAATTTTACATGTACTGAGCTACTTTTATTCTTTGAAATATTACCATTCTCTAATCGTAGGTAGAGTGTTAATGGTTTCGTTATGGATGCAAATCCTTTTTTAAATTTTCTATAATATGAGGTCATTCCCAAGAAAGATCTTAAGTCTTTCAAATTTGTAGGGGTTTTGTACCTATCTATAGCTTCTATTTTTCCTGGATCTACTGTAATTCTACCGTTTTTAATTATATGTCCTAAAAATTCTGTCTGTCTTTGAAAAAATTTTGACTTTTCATCCGAGATTTTCATATTGGCTGCGTGTAAAGTGTGTAATATATTGGTGATATCTTTCATATGTTGTTCAGGGTTAGCTGAATATATATACGGTGCGTTTTTCAGTCCAAATGGTAGTCGTAGAAATTCATATTTGGCATTATTTATTGAAAATCCTGTTTTTTCCCTGTCTTCTTTTTTTATTTTAATTTGATGAAATCCTGATTTCAAATCTAACGTCGTGAAGTACTGTGCGTCTCCTAAGTTTTTGAGCATCATGGTGATGTCCGGAATGGGATATCTATCAGCGATTGTTTGCGCATTTAACTTCTGGAAGTCAATAACCATGCGTCTTTTAGGGTTGCCTTGCTCGTCATTCCCTTTTTTCGAAACTGTTCATATGGGTGAATTGTACGGGCTTTTGCTTGGCTGTATTATTTCATTATCTAATAATTCCTTTATTTCAGTTTCTACAAATGCTCTATTCGCTTGGGGGTATGGATACTTTCTGACCCAAATAGGATTATTTGTTTCTGTTCTGATTTCTGCCTCTACTGTAGTTACGTACGGTAATGTTTTACTCTACTCATTTCTTTTTTATTTATTTCTTCTCCTATCATACGATTTATTCTTTTTGTTAATTTATTCTTTTTCTCAATTAATACATTTCTTTCGGTATCTATCATTGCTTTGATTTGCTTTAAACCTTTAATTCCTATCAAGAAATCGAAATCTTGTAAGGTATCGAGTTCTAAAAATTCCATACTGAATCCTATTATATTCACTTTCTTTTTATATTTAATTAATGATTTACCGTAAAGTAGCGGCTGTTTTTTACCTTCTACTTCTATCCTTTTTGCGTGAGGGAATTTTGGATTAACATAATTTTCTTCTGCACCATTATCAATTAAAATATACACTGAGTTACCTTCTTCTGTGGTCCTTACAAGCGTTGGTAACCCATGCCTTAGAATAAAAAAATATTCTTCCTGTTCGAATTCTGTATTTGATTGTTGATCGTGTGTAATTTGGCTGATCCGTTGATTCTTCGATTGTATATTAGCGTGACTTGTATTATCTCGTACTCGTTTGTATCCCAATGCACCTGCTACCTTCTTAAATGGATTTTGATAATTCTGTCGAGGCAGCGGATTTCGTGGTGGTTGTTGCTGATTCTTGTTGTAACCTTGTCTCGTTGGTCTACGGAATATGGTAGATGAATCGATATCCATTGGTTCAATTGGGGGTTGTTGTTGATAAGAATAATTATTCTGATGATTATTGCTGAAATTATGATTCTGATGGTGGTTGTATCGTGGAATGTACTCGAGGTTCTGATGGCGTGAATCATGTTGTATTGTACGGGCGATACTGTAGGCATCTGCTAATGTTGTGCAGGCTCGTGCATAGAGGGCATTCTTGATAGCTACACTTCTCAGTCCAGTGACGAATGTTCTGATTGCTTTAGCTTGGATTTCTTGTGTCAATACTTGGATTATTCGTTCTTTCTTGTGTGTCATCTCAATCTTGGATAGCACTACATTCAATGCTTGGTTCAGATTGAAGTCATAATATACATGCAGTGGTAGTTCTTTTTGTTGTATTTTCATTATATCTTCCTCCAGAACGTATATTGGTCGTTTGTCGGCATAGGAATCGTTCAGCCTATCGATGATGTCTTGGAAGTTTTTCTTATCGTTGTGGTTGATCAGGATCTGTGCTGCTTTGCCAGTAATTTTTCCTCTGATCATTATTAATGCTTGGGCATATATATTATGTCCTTCGAATTGTCGTATGTCTTGCATTAATGTGGTTGCTACTTTCCTCCAATTCCTGTATTCGTTGTAATCACCATTAAATTGTGTTAGTGTTTTAAACATATTCAGATCCACTTCTTCTGGTCTGGTGTAAGAACATATTTGTTCTGTTCGTTGTGGAATGGTTGCACTTCTTCCTAATTGTAGTTCGGATAACTGTCGTTGCAGATCGGCGACTACGTGGGTTAATGCAATTAAATTTGCTTGTTCTGTCATCTTGCTGGTTTATTTGTTGATTTATTTTACTAAAAATCGGTCTCCAGTTGTATTCTTGGAGCGCTGCTTGATATGGTATTCTTTCTATGAAAGCGTGTTGTTTGCTAAGGATGGTATATTGATCCTTTACTTTCAATTTGTTGTCGTATTAGGACTTTTATGTGAATCCCTTTTGATTGACGTTGTGTGGGATGATGCACTGGTAAACTTCTTGGATGGTTTAAATGAATCCTTTTTTTGTTTCCAGGGACTAGGTTCTTCCCTTTCAGGCCGACTGACTAAGGATATTATTGATGATCCTTTTTTGTTGCTGCCCCACGTTGGGCGCCAGTTAATTTATTTACTCGTTATGAATAAAATAAATATAATTTTAAGTCAGCCAATGAAATTGGTACTGACTGATCCTTTATTCATTTAATAATTCACAGTATACACATGTACTTAAGTATTGAATATATTAAACTTAAACTGTACCTTTACAAGTGGTATTCAGAACTTGTTACTCGGCAGTCGATAATGATAAAGTGACCTCGAGGCTATTGTTCCAGTTGCTTATATAGGCTATGCTTATCGCTGCTCATACTATTGAGATGCTAGTTGTTTACTAGTAAATAACTATTTGGGTTGTTATTGTTTGTTGTACTGATAGTGCGCTTCTATTATTCTAAGATAAAGTTGTTTTGATGATTTTTCTTTAATGTTTACTGAAAGATAAGGTTGTGGTTAAAGGTTAAAGTATTAACTCGCTCTATGTGTTCAGCACTTCAACCATTGAGTGTACATATTTTCATACATAAATATGTTGCATGTTGACAAATTTACAAACATTATGCGTATGGTCTGTCATATTTGTTTACATGCACACATAATTATATATGAGCACATGTGCGACCGCTAGATCTTTGAAGATGATATCAAAACTTTTAATGCAAATGTATAAATTTAAAACTAATAACCTTCAACTTATATTAATTATTTGGGTAATAATACAAAATTTACTCTATTGTACATTTTTAATGATTTTATAGAATCATCATGAAATACATACATATGTATGTAGGTAAATTTTAATATAATGGGTTGTCAAAAAAGTCTTGCGGTATTTTTATTGCATTTTTTTTTTATTGAAATTGAAATGAATTTTTGATGACTCATGCCCAGCTCTTGACCGATGCTACGGCTGCTACTATGCCGGTCTCTTTCGACCAATTCAGCGATTTTATCGCTATTTTCGACGACAGGCCTTCCGGAGCCTGGCGCATCTTCGACCACCTCTACACCAGAACGAAACGTTGAAACCATCGTTGTGCGGTGGAAATGGAAACTGTATCGGGTCCATAAACTGCACAAATTTTATTGGCGGCTTGAGATGCATTTTTGCCTTTATCGTAGTAGTACTGTAAAATATGCCGTATTTTCTCTTTATTTTGCTCCATGTTTACGAACGACTTAAAAGAAACGACAATCAATCAAACACTTGTTAGCGCGTGAAATTAGCTTTCCAAAAAGGTATAGCATGACCCGATGCGACGAATAAAACTAGAACTACGCGCTTTCAGCGCCAACTAGCGAAAATACCGCAAGACTTTTTTGACAACCTTTATGTGCATACATACTTATGTATATACTAAGTACATGCTTTGATACCAAATATCTACCGATCATATATAAATTATATGCCGAGTCGGTTGCGCATGCGCATAGAAATTAAACGAATCTGTAGGCGTACATTTCTTTACATTGAAATTAGGATTATATTTCTCATTTAATACCGAGAATGCTCAATTATGCATGCATTATTACCTAAATATTTAATTAATGTAGGTTTAATAAAAACTGGTGCGTGAAGTGTAGTATGAAAGAAAACTAGTGAGAGGGAAAGGATAAAAATATAGTGGAGTGACCAACACTTTCTTAAAATCACATTTTATAAATTTATTATGCACATTTTATAAAGCAAAGTCCAAATCAATTATCATTTCTGGGTCCTGACGGATTGATATCTATAATATTTACAATTGAATTATGATTATTTGTATAAAACCTTGGAATTTACTCATTGAAATCACCAGTCAGAAGTCGTTTTATCCGTTGTAACCGAGCGATCATCGAAGAAACATCATTTCTAATATGCCACAAGACAAAATTAGAAATGAAGTCCATAAACCTCACGCTGTCAGATAAAACGATTCCTCATCGCGGGTGCTAATACTTTCGATTTGCAAAGAAAGTAAATGAAGACTGACTACAGAAATGATCCTGTTAAGCAGGGATAATGGGATGCCCAACTTATTCCAGTGTAAGAGCGCCTCAAAATAAGCGTTTTTTATAAAATTTCCATTGTGGCCACATCGAACAAAATAAGAATTTTTGGGCATTTAAATTAAAACACCCAACATTTATTACGATTGCAAATTATTATATACAGGACTTTTAATATATGACGAAACTACTTAAATCTTTTTTTATGATTTTATGATATATTAAAACAACTGACTTTTGATATTTCACTACTCAATAAGGTGAATTAAGTCTGTTAGTTCTCCTTTAATAAATGTTTTTAATCATTTGTAATTGAAAATTAATTATTCTATGCATCGCATTGCAAAACGTTTCATGAAATATACATATTTAAATTTCGAATTTTGTTTGATTTTCATTGTTTTAAATTTTTATTAGCGATCTTGAACGGCGGCAACAAATTCCTCCGTTTACATATATTTTTGGTATAATTTCAATCTGGCCGTTCCAGTCATTCCAATTGCAAAACGTCAAAACCTACCCAATCCAGTCAACTGTCAAAGTTCGGTAGGTAAGCGGTTCTCACATTTCCAGTGACAGGAGAGTTGGGGATCTCTTTATCTCTGCTGTGAAGTATAGTCTTAACTTTTCAACAGCCAACGCAGAGTATTTCAACCAAAAGTTACACAAAATAGTTGAGAATTCGCAGAAATGAAACAGAATGAAACAAACATACATATGCGTACACATGTGAATATGTCACCAACCAAAAATTGAAACATTGCTCTACAAAAACAACAATAGCTCAAATAGCATAAGCATGGCAAGTGCTTCAAGTTCTCTGCTTTGCTCTCATTCTCTCTTTCTCTCTCGCGTTAATTGTTCAACGCTATTCCCTCTCCACTGAAGCGTTAAACAATTATCGCAACCTTTTCCGAAGTCGTATAAGAAGTTTAACTTCAATAAGTTATATGTTCACTAGGGTGATTCAAAAAATTTTTTTTTTTTTTTTCAATTGGTACTCGCAAAAATAGGTTCCTAGACACCTCTAAGAAAGCCTCTCCAAATATGAGTTTTTAATTGTAACGGGAAGGTCCTGCGCCTAACGGTTTTCTATTTTTTCTTATTATCAGATAGAAAAATTTATATCTCGCTTCCAACTACTTGAAAAAATATCTTGTTAATTAGGTTTTGTAGGAAATTGAATGCTCTAAAATATGATCTCTTATGATTTTTCGTAAACCCAACCGTTTAAAAGATATTAACGGTTGAAATTTGACTATTTTTGGAAAAATTCTTTATTTCTTATTAATTTTATAACTCAATGAAAAAAAATTATTATGAATAGATTTTTGGAGAGGCTTTCGTAGAGGTGTCTAGGAACCTATTTTTGCGAGTACCAAACGAAAAAAAAAATTTTTTTTTTGATCCACCTTAATATGCATTGATGTTTGACGGTGAATATCTCGTAAACGCTTAACTTAATCGAAATATCATAGTAGACCATTTTTTATAGAGCATTCAATTTCCTACAAAACCTAATTAACAAGATATTTTTTCAAGTAGTTGGAAGCGAGATATAAATTTTTCTATCTGATAATAAGAAAAAATAGAAAACCGTTAGGCGGAGGACCTTCCCGTTACAATTAAAAACTCATATTTGGAGAGGCTTTCTTAGAGGTGTCTAGGAACCTATTTTTGCGAGTACCAATTGAAAAAAAAAAAAAATTTTTTTTGAATCACCCTAATGTTTACATATTTATTTGCTGGGCATATGTTTAATGACACATTAAAAGACCAAGCGGTCGCGCAAATTTACGTACATATGAATATAATATAATTATGTGTGCATGTAAGCAAATATGACAGACCATACGTATAATATTTGTAAATTTGTATGTAAATGTGTACACTTATTGAGCTTCATGTGAAATCTCCGTTGTCACATACTATACAACCAATGTCGAAGAGTCAATGTGTCGAAAAACTGACGCGACGACAAAGCGTCACAACCTTGTGTAGTTGGTAGAAAATCCGAGCTGTGCCGAAAACACAAACGTACGATCGCCAATTGCCACTGCTTCCCTTGCCGCCGTAACAGCCTCTCCAGCAAACTAGCGTAAATATGTATGTTTATGGATGAGTTTGCATACATATCGACACAGATTTTTGCAAGCCGCGTAAAAATATACATACATTTATATATGTGCTACATATAGACTACGTAGAGACTACTACGTAATACAGCGTGGCGATCGCCACGGCGACAATCATGTTTACCCGCGCCTATAGATGTTTCACATCAAAAAACGGCGCGAAGCTTAAAAATAGAATAATTAAAAAAAGAAAAACAAGACTACCAACATATTGGGAAAAACACATACTTTTGTATGTAAATAAGTACGGAACATATAAGCAAAACGGAAAGGAAAAATCCCTCACGGTGACATACCCCAATCTCAAATACATCAGCAGTAAAGCGGAGAGAACACCAGTATAAAGGAATTGAACGCAGTGACATTGGCCCCCAAGTCATAGCCTCAGACAAAGCCCTCAAAGACCCTTGAAGCGTCACAAAGTGAGTGTATCGCCTCCATCTATTCTTTTAAAATTTGTAATTATTGGCATACACAATGTTGAAAGTAACAGTTCATCTTTCTAAAATGTATACATTGTATACATACATACAACCTGGGGTCGAATCGTTACATCCGTGAACGTATCACTCGTCACGTAAAATCCTGTATTTCGTATTATGACATACGTGATCGTAACGCTTCTATCGTAATCTGGCATGATGACATACGTGAACGAGTATATAAACGTATCCGTTCGTTCGAATCGTCATTCGAACGCGAACTACCAATCGTAATAGACAAATTTATGGAAATGTGAGCAAAATTTTTTTAAATTTTAAGTGTTTTATAATTTTTAGTAATAAAGAACAAAAAACAAGAAACCAATGAATGGAATATCTCATTAAAAATTAAAAAAACATGTATATATATGAACAAATTTTTGTATTTTAGTTGACAATAAAAATAAAATTATTTACAAGGTTAAGGACATATACGTTTTTGAATTAAATTTGTTAAAGAATACTCTATTTGATCTCTTATCGTTTGGTCGATTACGGTGAAGCGGTTCGCTACCCCGGTGTCCATTTCTTGTATGTGATAAGAATCGCAATTTTGGGGGTCGTAACTTTTTGGAAATTTTATGCAGATGTTACGTAATGCCTCAAAAACGTTAGCAAATCTTCCACTTTTGTGGGGTGATACCTTCCTCTCTTGCCATATCCTAAAATTCTCCACCGTCTTTTTAAGATTCCAATGCTTTGTTCAACAATACCTCTATAAAGAAAATTTTGTTAATGAGGATTCATAATTTTTTGTTACACCTACGCTATAGCTACGATGTCTTAGCTATTTCCGCACTATTTTTTATGCCCATCACTTTCACTAGAGCTCAAATAAAAATAATAAAGTTGGATTCATTTTGACATTTAATTAGCTTTTGTTAGTTCATTGAAAATTTCGCAACAGTTTTGATAATTCCACATCTATTGTCACCTAAAAATACGATCCAAAGCAATGTGGAATTAAGAAACTATTGTGAAATGAAAATACATTACGATCCGTTTGCTAACGTACATATGTATGTCATAATGCCAATCACCGCATACGATTGACGTATCCCGTAATTTTCTTTCGTGTGTTTGCCGATCCGTGCCCGGATGTAACGATTCGACCCCTGTTTGAACTTACGGTTAATTTCCAGGAAACCGAAAACAGTTTGGTACACTGCATATGTACATCCAAATATATGTATGTAATTATATATTATACTTTATACTGGCATATACATATCTGAAAAAAGCCTAGTTATGCTTACACTTGTGTATCCAAACACACAAAATTAATAAAAAAAATGTTTCAAGTATAGTCTTGACAACATTTTTCGGCAATATCCCTTATACTCAAAACGGTATAAGTAGGATTACGCAAAAAGTCAGCTAGGGCAATTTCAAAAATTAAAAGAGAAAAGAAAAAGAACAAAAACAACCATACATTTATGCACAATATTTACCACGTATGTACACATCTATATTACATATACTAGCGGGGCCCGGTGTGCGTTGCTACACCCATGCAACACTATAATGGAAACTTCTAGCATTTCTATTTTAATGTGAAATTTCAAAATATTTGTTTCATTTCAAAAAAAAAAAATTCTTAAGTCATTTCATTCGATTTTTGTTGTGTTGGTGAAGTATAATTTTTTTTGTTGTGAAAGTTCGAAAAATCTGTTTTATTTAATATTTTTCTTTCTTAAGCCAATACATTAGGATAAACAATATTTTTGGTTTTTCCATCTGTAGTAAAGATGAATAAGCAATGTGGCATTCCCACTCTTGAGCATGCCACGTAGAACTGGCCATGCGAAAAACACGGCTCTATCAAATTCAAACCGCACACTTTAAGCGTTTGCCCTTAGGATCTTTATCCTTTGTTATTATTTTATTTTTCCCAGAAATACATTTGCAAACAAAAGGATCTTTATCTTTATTTTATTTTTCCCAGAAATACATTTGTAAACAAAAGGATCTTTATCCTTTTTTATTTTCCACATAAAAGATTTAAAGAGTTCAACAGCTCAAAAGCTCAAAACGTGCACTACATCAGCTACCTACCCGACGGCATTTCGCAAATGGTAAAATAAATTTTTCAAGAGCTCAAAGCATGGGCTACATCAGCTCGAACCTACCTACCCTACGCCTTTGCGCAAATGATTATATCATGATAGCAAATGCCCACATACAGATTTGGCAATGGCAATAGTTATAGATTTGACAGTTCGTATTCTATATATTCTATCCTGTCGAGATGCCTCGTTATGCATCATTCTTGCTAGCTAGCTGAGCGGCGACTTTTTTCTAATACTTACATTTTGCAGTGCTGCTGGTCGGGCAAAAGCAGTTTGCGCAACATGGTGCATTTCAGAACAGACCATATATCTTTGAAACCACTTGTCCAATGCAATGCAAACTTCACAGAAACCATCTACTCATAGGCCCGAAGGTACCCTAAAAATTTGGAGGTGATTCGTTCAGTGGTTCTTGAGCTATAGCGTACCATTAAATTGCCACTTATTTTTATATATATAGATTACCAAAGTTGGAAAGCAAATTAATGTAACATACACACATACATATGTATGTATGTATCACCAACAACATCAAAATTCTACAAAATTTGCATGTGTACTAAAAGTGCATACCTGCAATTTCCAATTCCTCTTCCCGCGTTATTCGTAATGCAAAATAATATACACACATGCATACGGCATACAATTTGCCTATGTTGTTATATATAACATACATAGGGTACAAAATTAAATTAAAATTTTAAAACTTATCGAAAATAATTACAAAATTTCGAAAAACTAAGCGGAGCGGTAAACGTGAAAGTTTAATTATTAAAAATTTTAAATTTTATTAATTAAAAACAAAAAAAAACATAAATATATATATTGTCAAAATAAAACAGAAAAAAATTAAGAATTGGTAGAAAAAGTGCATACGTATTGGTATTCAATTGTCATATATAATTGGTTGTCAAAAAAGTCTTGTGGTACTTTTATAGAATTTTTTTTTATAGAAATTGAAATGAATTTCTGATGACTCATGCCCAGCTCTTGACCGATGCTACGGCTGCTACTATGCCGGTCTCTTTCGACCAATTCAGCGATTTTACCACTATTTTCGACGACAGGCCTTCCTGAGCGTGGCGCATCTTCTCCACCTCTACACCAGAACGAAAACGTTGAAACCATCGTTGTGCGGTGGAAATGGAAACTATGTATATCGGGTCCATAAACTGCACAAATTTTATTGGCAGCTTGAGAGGCATTTTTGCCTTTATCGTAGTAGTACTGTAAAATATGCCGTATTTTCTCTTTATTTTGTTCCATGTTTGCGACGCTATAACTCACGAACGACTTAAAAAAAACGACAATCAATCAAACACGCGTTAGCGCGTGAAATTAGCTTTCCAAAAAGCTATAGCATGACCCGATGCGACGAATAAAACTAGAACTACGCGCTTTCAGCGCCAACCCATTATATTCAAAGACAAATCAGCACATTTTCAGCAATACCCCTTGTTCTTGTTAACATACAAGCAAACAGGATTGTAAGCATACTTATAACGTATGCACATAAGCACGCACATATCGTACACTCATAGGCAAAAGTTGTTAACCTTTCTTCGCAATCGCTAATATACACAGGTATATGCAAAGAAGTACGAAACAATAAATAATAAAATATAAAGAGAGCAAAAACAAAGTTAATAGTTCAACTTAAGAAGAACCGGTAATAAGGAAGAAATACGCGGTCGTTATTTCATACATTGCGTATATAACAAAAATACAATTTTATTTATCTTAACCCTGGTCGAGACCAACGGTCTGATACACTTAGTCGAGACCAATGGTGCTTGGCTAGGCCAAGTGGTGTTTACATACATTTGTATGGAAATACGTGTTGTATTTACGCTCATATATGTACAATATAGATACATTTTTGAAATTTCTTACCTCTCGATTTGGTTGAAATAAAATTGACTGCCTTGTTCACGCTTGGCGTAGCAATAGGGTTCACAAAAAATTTTACATTTTGAGAAAAATTACATTTTTTCTTAACCTTTTAAAACGCTCTAGCGGCTACAGTATTTAACCTAGGTGGGTTAAATAAATTGTACCGGTTAGGTAATTTAAAGAGCTTTCAGGAAATGTATAATTCGCTTTAATTTCTTTCCCATATTTTCACTTTTCTCATATTATCTAAATGCGGAGACTCTAAGGAATCTAAATCAATACAGTATCTAAAAGTACAAAACATGATTTCTGAAGAAAAGAGCCCATGTACACCTGCAGAAGCTACACGCTCAAAGCAAGGTGCTACAAAACAAAAAGGTTGAAAGATATTTCATATACTAAGTTTATTGCCGAGAGTGACAGTCTAATTCGATATTGCACTCGATTGTCAATTCTGAATCGGTATTAGAAATCAAAAAGAAAACTAGGCAATTTCTGGACACGTCTCCAAGCTACTAATGACGCAATAGTAGGATCTGACGAATCAGATCTACCTGAAAATTTCAAATCCTCCGCTTACGCCAAATATGAAAACAGCTTAGACCAGTACTAAGAAACGAAGGCTATGGTGTCCGATGAATTGAAATTAATTAAAGCAAAAGCACCTACTCCACAACCGAGAGTAGAGCCACCACAAACTCAAAGAAAAGAAGCTAGTTCAGGCATCCACTTCAGGGTGCCCGCATGTGACACTGAAATTTTACATGGTGGTTATGAACAATGGCCGTCACTCCGGGACATGTTTGCATGTGTGCATCACCAACCATCCAAAATTATCACAAGCGTAAAAATTGTATCACCTCCGATACAAAACAAAAGGTCAAGCAGGCGTAATAGTCAAGCAGTTCGCTCTTAAGGCGAAAATTTTTGCTTGGGAAACTCTAAAAGCACGTTACGAGAACGAAAGAATATTAGTCGATAAACAAGTGACAATAGTAATTAATTTACCAAATTTACCAAAAACTCAGAAAGAAACAAGTGAATAATTCATAAAATTTCAATCCACTGTTTCAAATTGCTTGTCGGTTCTATCGAGACAGAATATTCCTACAGACAATTGGTACCCCATTCTGGTAAATATAAACACATCTGCATTACCAGAAAAATGGTTACTTTTGCGGGAACAATCGCTCTCATCACGACGAAAATGCCCAAGGGTAGATACAAAAACGGTCAGAACCAGAAACGTTCAAGACGACCTAAATCGAAGCTTCATTAGGCCCCAAGCTAGTAACAACAACAACTTAAATCGTCGTTTTTTCAAAACACAACCGTTCATATCCTAACAAAACAAACATACGTCATGCGAACTGTTTAAAGAAGGACACAAGCTGAAATCTTGCGAGAAATTTAAAAAATTAAATATTAACGAAAAAACAATTTCGTGAGAACGGAAAAAATGTGTACCAACTGTTTGTCTCATGCGCATACGCTCATAGATTGCGAAAGCTAGCTAGAAAAAGCGCAGGAGTCTGCGAAAAAATTGCTGCGTTGGCAAATTGACAACGGCCAAAGATAAGCAGAATATCATCGTCGGAGGCTATTTAGCCATGCGATTGCCAACGTCACATACCAAGAATTGACATTCACACCTCATACCCGAATGAGACGGAGATAATGACTGTTATCAGAGCATCAAAGAACAACAAAACTCCTGGGCCGGATAAGATCAACCCAGAACTCCTGAAGGCTGATCCTCAGACGACTGCGCGGATCCTGTTTCCTCTATTCAAAGATATTTGGTCGTCAGAATAGATACCAGACGAGCTGAAAGAAGGACTTATCGGAATGTAAAAATTAGAAAGCAATAATACTACTAAGTATGGTGAATAAAATAATAACGCACATAATTCACAAAAGGTTATCGCTGATGCATGGGCTACGTAAAGAACATACTAGTTTCAGACCCCATTGCTCATGTGTCGATCACATAAACACCTTACGAGTGATTGTAGAGCAGTCGGTAGAGTGGCGAACTCCTTTATACCTTTGCTTTATCGATTTTGAGAAAGCGTTCGACACTCTCAAAAATGATGCGTTTTGGAGAGCCCTAGTAAGCAAAGGAGTTCCGGAAAAACTAATTAACCTAATAAAACAGCTGTACTCAAGAGCTAGTTGTCTAGAAAGGTGAGGAAATATTTTAAGTAGCGTCATCCAAGTCAAGACTGGTGTCAGGCAGGGTGCGTGCTATCTCCCCTTTTATTCAACTTGGTATTATATTTGGTAATGCGTCAAGCGTGTGCGACTAACAGAGGAATATCTTGGGGTTTAAGCGGTTGAATAGAAGATTTGGACTATGCGGATGATATCTGTCTGTTGTCTCATAAATATTCGCACATCTCCTTGAAACTTGAAGCTGTTAGTGATTTCGCCACACAAACTGGAGTTAAAATTAATAGAGCGAAGACAAAACTAATGTGCATCAACACAACCGAAACGCCAAACCTACAGATTGCTGAAACATGTCTCGAAGAAGTCGACGAGTTTTGCTATTTAGGTAGCATTATAACTAAAAATGGTGGATCGTATATCCAAAGGTCGCGCTGCCTTCGGAATATTGAGTAATGTCTGGAGATCAACACATACGTACGAAGCTAAAAATATTCGATTCAAGCGTGAAATTCGTTGTATTATATGGCTGCGAGACGTGGGATATTGCAGCGAATGTTTTACAATTGCTGCAATCCTTTCTTAATCGATGTCTTCGAAAAATTATGCGGATATTCTGGCCTAACGTTATTAGCAATGCTAACCTCTGGATCGTAACGAAACAGCTACCGATCCATATCGAAATTTTACGTCGTAAATGGAAAGGGATCGCCCACAATCTGCGAAAGCCCACGATGACATTAGCAGAACAGCGCTAGATTGGAATCCGCAAGGAAGCCGAAGACGCGGGAGACCAGCCAACACCTGGAGACGGGAAGTCGAAGCAGAATCACGGAAAAGTGGTAATTCTTGGAGAGATAATGCATAGCTTTAATTAAAATTAATTATAATTTGTTTATTGAGGCCCTATGTTCCACCTAGGAACTATGGTAAAATATGTATATACAATGCCATAAAGGATATAACTCAATACATCATATTACAACTTTTTCCAGCTTCACTCAAAATAACGCCAATGTTAAAAGAGCTGGGGGATTCATTGCAACAGCAAATCCGACTTACAAAACTACAAGGCTACAACTGCCAACAAAACTGGCCAATTTTGAAATTGGGCAATAGAGTAGTACAAAACTCAAATAAAATCTACCCATCACCCTTATTTCCTCCCAAGCGAATAAGCACATTCAAGCAGAAGCTATTGTCTCACCGCAACTAACAAATATGCTTCAAAGCTATCATATAAATAGCAAGCATTGGCAAAAGGTTTCACACCTTAAGTTAGCAGACCCCAACTGCAACAGTCCCGCTCAAATAGACATTCTATTAGGCAGCGATCTCATTCCACAAATAATACTCGAAAGTGTTGAGAAATTTCGAAAACACCTCTGGCACAAAATATCATTTTCGTTTGGATACTAAGTTGCGGAACCAGTTACAACGATGACAACCAACGTTGAGGAAATCTCAAACGAATACATTAATACACGACTGAAGAAGTTTTGGGAATTAGAAGATCACCCCCTCATATCTAACGCAACCCTAGAAGATCGATATTGTAAAGATTTTTACAAAGCCACAACTACTCGATAAGATAATTGCCGGTACGTCGTACGACTACCACTAAAGTCAGAATTTCCCCACACACTCGCCTTAGGTCATACCCGCAAATGTGCTATCCAACAGTTTTTAAGTGTGGAAAAAAACCTACTTAAAACAGGCGAGCTAAAACTAGAAAACGATAGCGTCTTAGGAGAATAGCTAAAACTAGAAAACGATAGCGTCTTAGGAGAATACCGCCATTTAGACAATATGGAGGAAGTCAGCTCTGAACGCGCAAAGAACCATAAATCTTTCGCAGAACTTTTAGGTCGAAATGAGCAACGTCCACTCATCAGATGTTGTCATCGTCCATGCCTCTGCACCATATAGCAGGACGGAAATAATGAGCGACTTATAAAGTTTGGTTTTTGTTCGTTGAGAGAGGACTTTACTTCTCAATTCTCTCCTCAGTCCGAAGTAGCACCTGTTGGGTTGAGTTATTCTGCGTTGGCTTTCCAGGCTGACATTGTTGTTGGTGTTGATGCTGGTTCTTAAATAGACAAAATTATCTACAACTTCGAAGTTATGGCTGTCAACAGTGACATGGGTGCCAAGTCGCGAGTGCGACGACTGTTTATTTGATGACAGGAAATACTTCGTCTCGCCCTCGTTCACCACCAGACCCATTTACTTCGGAGCCTTACCCATTTTGGAGAAAACAGAACTAACGACGCGGTTGTAAGGCCAATGATGTAAAAATCATCAGCATATGTGAGCAGCTGTACACTATTATAGAAGATTGTCCCTTCTCGATTCAGTTATGCAGCTCGAATTATTTTCTCCAAAAATAGATTAAAGAAGTCGCTCGAAAAAGAGTCGCCTTCTCGGAAACCTCGTTTGGTATCGAACGGCTCGGAGAGGTCCTTCCCGATCCTAACTTAGCTTTTGGTGTTGCTCAGCATCAGTTTACACCGCCGTATTAGTTTTGCGGGATACCAAATTCAGATATAGCGCCATAAAGGCAACTCCTTTTAATGCTGTCAAAGGCAGCTTTGAAATCGATGAAGAGGTGGTGTGTGTCGATTCTCTTATCACGGGTCTCTTCCAAGATTTGGCGCATGGTGAATATCTGGTCAGTTGTTGATTTTGTGTTTGAATAGCTCGGCCGGCAATCCAGTCGGCCCCAACCGCTTTGTTGTTCTTCAGACGGGTAATTGCTATTCGAACTTCTTCATGGTCGGGCAATGGAAATTTGCTCCGTCGTCTTCGAATCGGGAATCAGGTCCGCCTTCTCCTGGCGTTGTAATTTAAATCCATTCAGCAGGCGGGAGAAGTGTTTCCTCCATAATTTTAGTATGCTCTGGTCATCGGCCACGAAAAGGAAAGTACAACAGAAACTTTGGGGATTCAATGGAATGCGATATCTGACCAGTTTTCATACACTACTAAGTTAATATCCGCACTATCCGTTATAATAAAGAGGCAAACTTTATCTTCGGGGGCAAAATTTTTCGATCCCGCAGGATGGCTTTCGCCAATTATGAAACAAGCGAAAATCCTAATGATATTTCACTGATACAAATCCCACGATGGATAAATTATGCCCTATGGCACAAAGTCGAACTACATGGCTTCTGTGACGCCTCTGAAAAGGCATATTGTTCCACCATCTATGTGCGCACACAATCCGACACAAATATAAAGTATATCTCCGGTCTGATTCCGAAATTGTATTAGCCTGGTTAGAAAAAAACACCACATTCATGGAAGACATATATTTCCAATCGAACGTCTCAAAGCCTTGACTTAGTGGGATCAGCCACTTGGCAACACGTAGCCAGTGCTGACAATCCTGCCGATCTAGGTAAAAGAGGGTGCAAGCCTCTGCACTCAGTCACCATCACTCTTTGGTGGGGTGGTCCGCGATGGTTAACAGAATCTCCCGATTCTTGACTACGATCGCCCATGCGCAACGTAATTGCCCCAGAAAGTCGAAAAATCGACTCTTCTCACACGACATTAGATGTAACCGACATTCTTAAACGTTTTTCATCATACTCCCGAGCACTTAGGCTTACATGTTTAATTTCATAAAGCGGCTCAAAATTAAAGTGAAGGGAGAACCCACGCTGTACACCCAAGGCGATACATTGACGCACCTAGACCTAGAAAAGGCAAAGGTCGCTCTTATCACTTATACTCAATCGCGCCACTTCAGCAGTGAGATGTCACTACTAAGAGAATTGAAGCCGATTGACAAAAAGAGCTCACTATTAATACTAAATCCATTTCTGGATACGAAAGGTCTGCTTCGTGTTAAAGGTCGGCTTGCCAAGTCAAGCCTGACATATAACGAACGCCATCCTCTAATAATACTAGAGAGGTCTCGACTTGTTACATTGCTCCTAGAGTATATACCCATACTAATGTTGCACACTGAACATCGCCTAATGCAGCATATAATCCGCCAAGAGATCTATATTTCTCGACTTAAGCCTCAAATATAAAAGTTCATTTTCATGTGCAAGATCTGCACTATGTATAAACAGAAGATGAGGACGCAGATTATGGGGAGGTGGGGGGTGGTAGGGGTTTTCACTTTCGACAAATCGATTTTTTTGGCTTATCTTATTGTTTAAGATTTCAAGAATATGTCCTTAAAATTATAAGTAATATTCTTAGAGTTATCGTCTTATTAGTCTCCTGGCCTTTAACGCTCTAACTCTAACAGCTGAGGGCTATTGTCCTGACTCTTAAGGTAAATCCAGGTAGAAAAAGCCATTAAAATATATTTTATATTTATATGAATACTATACACTACAATACCTTAAAGGAAGACACGATCGTCAGTTTGTCATTGGACGTTCGGCTGTGCGCTTGTCATTTTATAGTTATTTAAAAAAAAAAATCCTGTCTCAAAATGCTGAGAGTAAGTAAACTTTCAAGAGGAGACCGTGAAAGTGGAAGAACTTATTTGTGTAGATCAAAAAAACGGTTTAATCCAAATAAATTAATTAAAAATGAGACCAAAAGTGCTTCATCGAAAAAAATCAAGCTAAAACCAGTGCAAGTGTACCAGAAGACGTTGAAAAACATTACCGAATCTTAGATTTTTTGCTTGTTTTTTCAACCATCGCAAGTTAAGTGAAATGTGCTCAGTGTAATGGTTCAGTTGAGTTTGCAAGCTGTAAAAAAGAAGGCCTTGGCTTCCAAATCCAAGTCAAATATGCAAATTGTGATCCACGCTATATACCGTCGAGTGAAAAAACTGGTCATCGCTATGAAATAAACACTCGTTTTGCCTTTGTAATGCGTACATTAGGTTTGGGCTTAGCAGGTTGCAATAAGTTTTGAGGGCTTATCATCTTATTTGGATCTCATGGAATCAATTAGCTCTGTTTAAATGAGTTAAGCATCCGCCCACTCTACCCGGTAAAACTGGCGCATCCTAATAAAATAGCTCAATTCACCACAGCTGATAACACCACACCCAGCTAGCGGTCACCACACGACGACATCGCATGCCGCTAAACCAACAAAAAGGATTTGAATACTCGCCATACACACATTCGTTATCTAATATTCGTTCGACAAAAGTCGCCCATCCAAAACGTTTCATACTTTCCAATCCACGCTGGGCCGCGGAATTCTCACTTTGGCTTCAATCGTCATCGTCCCAACCGCGCCGACAACGATCCAACTCATCCTAATTCGATTCGACGCGATATATCATTTTCGCAAAACATTGTAATGCAAACAACGGATAACTTTGAATAAATTGTACCTTTTAAATAATCAACTATTTTTTTATTTTAAACACTCGCGCGAGTGTAAGCGCATACCGATTCACCAGGGGCTTGTACTCCCCAATAAATTGGGTCGTTAAAAAAACATGGTCCTTCGAGCCTCACAGAAAGGCACTAGTGGAGAAACAAAAACCACAATAGGGATATAAATATACCTGTGCGGTAAAAAAAAACAGTGTGCAGTGAAAACAGTGCAGTGACCCAACCTGAAAAAAAATCAAAAAAAAAAAACAACATACACGTATAATTATATACATATAATAAACAAAACTAATAATCAAGGTGCAGTGCAGTATATTTAAAATATTTACAAACTGTCGTACATACATAAAGTGGAGAGAAAAAGTGAAGTGACAACGACAACAAAACGAACAAAAAACAATTTCAACAGAAACAAACATACGCGCGTTACCTAAACACAAGACATAAGCTAACTAATTAATCGGGCGCGAAATGTAAAATCACCTAAACAACAAAACAAACATAAAATCGAAACAAACGGGCGCGAAAGCAAACAAAAAAAAAAACAGTAAGCTAAAACACAAATAAGGCGCAAGAACAAATATTCGGGCGCGAAAAAAAATAGCCATTAAATATAAAACAACGAAAACTACAAGCCGTTCTCCTAGCCAGCTAACAAATTCAGGAGTGGAGAAAGGAATTAGAAGAAATCGCGCAGGCTTGTAAACACTTACATACGAGTGTGTTCAAAAAGTATTCGAATTTTTTGTGGCGTTATGTTGGTACTCATGTCTCTCACTTATGCCGACAAGCTCGACCATTTTGAATGTTCATTTAATTGTTGACAGCTGCTTTGCTTGCACGTGTTTTGGATCGTCTTCGATTTTTACCTATTCAAAAAAATGGATCAAAGAACCTGTATCAAATTTTGAGTGAAAAACGAAATTAAGTGCGCGGATGCATTCCGAATGTTGACTGTGGCATACGGAGAAGCTACCTTGAACCGAAGCAACGTTTATCGGTGGTACAAAATGTTCTCAGAAGGCCGAGAAGATGTGAACGACGAAGAGCGTGCCGGACGACCGAGCACTTCAACAACAGACGAAAAAATTAATGACGTGGAGAAAATGGGAGGATGGAGTCATGTGTAGAAGTTCACGCAAGTGAGGAAAGTTCTCTGATCGCCATTCACTTGGGAGTGGCCAGAAACGATTCTTTTACACATGGCTCAAGCAGCTCACTACTTCCGGTCTTTGACAAGTATCCTCTGGGTAGCCTAAGAACATCCGTTCGAAGGCGAGCTGATGTGAGAAGGCGAAACATCCCCTACATAGGGTTGTGCGCTGGGTTTGGGACCCGCCACGTGAAAAAACACCCCCAATGAAAGGAAGCAACAAGCCTCGGATGAGAGACCCCCCTTTTTGATGACGACCATGGCAAACGAAATAAGGACTACGATTTGAGGGCATGCACCTGGAATGTCCGGACCCTTAATTGGGAAGGTGCTGCTGCCCAGCTGGTTGATGTCCTCGTTAGAGTGAAGGCTTACATCACCGCCGTCCAAGAAATGCGATGGACAGGAAAGGGACAGAGACGAATAGGCCCTTGTGACATTTACTACAGTGGCCATATAAAGGAGCGCAAGTTTGGTGTTGGATTCATGGTGGGAGAGAGATTCCGTCGCCGAGTACTATCATTCACTCCGGTGAATGAACGTCTAGACACATTCCGCATCAAAGCGAGGTTTTTCAACATATCGCTGATTTGCGCCCACGCCCCGACGGAAGAGAAGGACGAGGTGACCAAAGATGCCTTCTACGAGCGCTTGGAGCGCGCTTATGAGAGCTGCCCCCGCCACGATGTCAAAATCGTGCTTGGCGACTTTAACGCTAGGGTGGGCAAAGAAGGTATCTTCGGCACCACGGTCGGTAAATTCAGCCTCCACGACGAAACATCCCCAAATGGGTTGAGGCTGATTGACTGAAAATATTATATATATATATCTGTAGTACTAGATTCCAGCATAAAAAGATTCATCAAGCTACCTGGCTGTCTCCGGATCGAAAAACTACCAACCAGATCGACAATGTTGTGATAGACGGAAGACACGTCTCCAGTGTTTTAGATGTGCGTGCGCTCCGAGGTCCTAACATCGACTCGGACCACTATCTTGTTGCAGCCAAGATTCGCACCCGCTTCTGTGGAGCAAAAACCGCACGCCAACAAACACAAGGAAGGATCGACGTCGAGAAGCTGCAATCACAACAGACAGCCGAACGATTTTCTACTCGGCTTGCACTCCTGCTCTCTGAGAGCGCTCGTCAACAACTCGGTATAAGGGAATTGTGGGACGGCATTTCAATTTCCTTACGTACGGCTGCAACCGAAGCCATTGATTTTCGGAAAGTGCAAAAGAACAGCTGGTACGACGAGGAGTGCCGTGTCGCAGCGGAGAGAAAACATGCTGCCTACCTCGCAACGTTACGATCGACCACAACACGTGCGAGATGGGATAGATACCGAGAGTTGAAAAGGGAAGCGAGACGCGTTTTATTTAAGTGTGCTATGCCCAAACCTTAAAAAAGGAGACCCCACAATCTGCGCCAACTACCGTGGGATTAGCCTCCTCAACATCGGGTATAAGGTTCTATCGAGCGTATTGTGTGAAAGATTAAAGCCCACCGTCAATAAACTGATTGTGGCTTCAGACCTGGAAAATCAAAAACCGACCAGATATTCACCATGCGCCAAATCTTGGAAAAGACCCGTAAAAGAAGAATCGACACACACCACCTCTTCGTAGATTTCAAAGCTGCTTTCGACAGCACGAAAAGGAGCTGCCTTTATGCCGCGATGTCTGAATTTGGTATCCCCGCAAAACAAATACGGCTGTGTATGCTGACGTTGAGCAACACTCCGTCAGGATCGGGAAGGAGCTCTCCGAGCCATTCGATACCAAACGAGGTTTTAGACAAGGCGACTCCCTATCGTGCGACTTCTTCAACCTGCTTTTGGAGAAAATAGTTCGAGCTACAGAACTAAACAGAGAAGGTATCATCTTCTATAAGAGTACAGCTGCTGGCGTATGCCGATGATATTGACGACGTTACGAGTTTTCGAGAGAAAAATTCTGCGAAAGATTAATGGTCCTTTGCACATTGGCCACGGCGAATATCGCATTCGATGGAACGATGAGCTGTACGAGATATACGACGACATCGACATAGTTCAGCGAATTAAAAGACAGCGGATACGCTGGCTAGGTCATGTTGTCCGGATGATTAAAACACTCCAGCTCTGAAAGTATTCGATGCAGTACCCGCCGGGGGAAGCAGAGGAAGAGGAAGACCTCCACTCCGTTGGAAGGACCAAGTGGAGAAGGACCTGATTTCGCTTAGAATATCCAATTGGCGCCACGTAACGACTGGCGCGCTGTTGTTAACTCGGCTTTAATCGCGTAAGCGGTGTCTACACCAATTAAGAAGAAGAAGAAGGAGAAAATGGTATTGGCCAATCGTCGAATCACCGTTAGAGAAGTTGCTGAGGACGACTGAGGATCGATTGGCAAGTTATGCGCAATTTGCACGAAGCAATCCGCCAGAAACGCCCGGATTTGTGGAAGAACAATAATTGGCTTTTGCACCACGATAACGCCCCTGCTCACACATCGTTGCTTGTGCGCGAGGTGTCAAAAATCAATTTTCACTTTTTAGTTGATTCGGATGGAAGATGAGATTTTTAACAGCTGTTTCCCAGAAAACTAGTTTTCGCGCGTTAGCTCCATTTTCCCTTTTCGTAGACCAGGTCACATATATAAATAAATCATATTACTTTATTGCCTATGTACTAGCTTACCTTCGTGTATTCAAACACTTATTAACACACAAAAAACATACAAGTATCATCTTGCAATTTTTCCGGCATACCTCTTATGTTTAACAAAACAATAAGCTGGATTGCATAAATGAAGTAAGCAAAGGCACAAACATAAATAAAAAACGTAAAATTAAAGTCAAAGCAAGAATTGCAAAAAATGGATACATATGTACACATTCGCATATATACCTAGTTGAAACATATTTATCGCAATATATTCTTAATACATGTACATACCACAAAATCATTTTCACTAAAAATACATAAGTTTGTGGACACAACGATACAAAAATCTCGGGTATACAAAAATTATTCACTTGAACAATATACGTTCAAACATACGTACATAAACATATAAATATTCAAAGTCCACATTGGCAATTATACGTCAATACCTCTTGTTCTTTGGCAAACAAAAACAAGCAGGATTGTGCACAAAAAGCGAATTGATCTCTCTAACGAGCTCTCAATTGCTTATGAACAAAGCATAATCATTAGCACAAACAATTCGTGCATACTTATGTAAGTTAACAAAATAAATATTTTGTTAAACAGTGTACCGTACCATGCAAGCTTAAGAATGCTCAAGAATGCAGGTACACAATTCGACAAACGCATCACGCCACTTTACCGCTACCCACTAAAAGAGCGCCAAGCCAATATTACGGATTTTAATGACGCTACTAGCACGCCACTAACAATATGCGTCGCTGCTGACGTCTCACTCTGCCGGCGTTTAGGATATTAAGTTGGTGATAGCATAAAATTAGATTTAAGTTTCACTTTTAATTCGGCTTTCCTCTAAGTTGGTTGGACATCGCTCCAGCAACTTAGAATTTAAAATGAAAGAAGTATTTTTATATTTGTACAGTTTTGGCAAAACGTGTTAAAATAAAAAACTTAAAATAAGTTACCTGGCGACCAACGTGGGGCCCCACCATCAGGGGAACCCCTGATAAAAGAAGTTAACTGGCGCCCAACGAATTGGCGAACCACACATACAGCTTGAAGGAGCCTGCAGGGGAATCTTTTCAAATATCCTGCTAGCCGAATTAATCGTCCATCCGATCTCTTACCCATTCTTGAGGAAGAGAAGCGTGCGAGAAAGTGGCCATCGGGGGAACCCTAGTAATGACGAAAAGGATTAAAAGGGACACTTCTTCCAGTCATTCACGTTTGTAAGATGTTAGTTTTAAGAATTGTAATTATTTTGATTTTAAATTATCTAATTCAATTAACTAAATAAGTGAAAAGTGTTAAAAAGAATATTATCTTTGTTCAGATTTCTGAACAGTTCTTAACGGCTACAATTATAAATGAGATATTTTTGTAAATCTGTGTAAAAACGGATATCATATTTCAAATATTTATATGTATTATCGCTAACACATAAAAATACAGTCATAAATATAAACATGTATGTACAAATACCCATTGCAATGCTACATGGTATGGGGTTGTTTTCAAGTGCATGTGCACATTTGTATTCAATTGCCTAAATGCATATCTTAGGTCAATATGTTATCATAAGTAAATATCTTTGTTTGTTAATTGTTGAGAGCATACGTACTGCATATAAATGCATACGTGCCTCATATGAATGTATGTATCTCTATGCGTTTGTTTATGTAGAAAAACTTATATATGCCGTTGGGAACATTTATGGTTAAGATATGTGTACATTAGGGTGATTCAAAAAATTTTTTTTTTTTCAATTGGTACTCGCAAAAATAGGTTCCTAGACACCTCTAAGAAAGCCTCTCCAAATATGAGTTTTTAATTGTAACGGGAAGGTCCTCCGCCTAACGGTTTTCTATTTTTTCTTATTACCAGATAGAAAAATTTATATCTCGCTTCCAACTACTTGAAAAAATATCTTATTAATTAGGTTTTGTAGGAAATTGAATGCTCTAAAATATGGTCTCTAATGATTTTTTCGTAAACTCAACCGTTTAAAAGATATTAACGGTTGAAATTTGACTATTTTTGGAAAAATTCTTTATTTCTTATTAATTTTATAACTCAATGAAAAAAAATTATTATGAATAGATTTTTGGAGAGGCTTTCTTAGAGGTGTCTAGAAATCTATTTTTCAGAGTATCAAACGAAAAAAAAAATTTTTTTTTTGATCCACCTTAATATGCATTGATGTTTGACGATCAATATCTCGTAAACGCTTAACTTAATCGAAAAATCATACGAGACCATTTTTATAGAGCATTCAATTTCCTACAAAACCTAATTAACAAGATATCTTTTCAAGTAGTTGGAAGCGAGATAAAAATTTTTCTATCTGTATAAATAAAGGAGCTCTGGGCAACCAGAGCTGAGTACGATTTTACACCCGAAACCTTCGCGTTCTAATTTAACAATTTGGCGACCCCGTAGTTTTTAAAACACGCGAGTGAAATTAAAAAAAAAAATTCTAAAAATCTTAGAGTGAAAGTGAAAGTGTGTTTGAAAAAGTGTTTTAAACAAAATAAAAAATAAAAAATTAATATGCATATATATATTAAAAAAAATTTAAATAACCAAATTTACAGCATCACATTCCACATCCACATTCTAACAAGGTAAGAACATCTTTCATTTTTTTCATTCATATACAATTATTTATTTTATTTTTGGGAAAATGGAGAACCAAATTAAATTAGCAGAAGAACTGCAAAAACTTCATTTTAAGTCCATGAGTATTGATATAAATGAAGATTCAAAAAAATTTGGAAAAACTCCTAGATAGTTTGGACAAAAAATGGGCAGAGTTTCAACGAAACTATTTAGAATTGTCCAAAGATCCCAAAAATAACAAAAATAGTTATTTTAAAACTGATGTAGAAGGGTCGGTAGGCACGCTCTATTTGACAGCGCACGCCAAGTTAAGCGAATTGATCGCTATAATTCGAGAAAATAGTGCTCCCAGGAAATTGGAATGCCTTCCAAATCCTGGTTTAGCTCGCAGGCTTCAATTCTTATTAACAGAATTAGAAAAGAATATTGAAGACTGCGAAATAAACGAAATATTCTCTCTAGACAGCATAGAGAGGCTTAAAGAAAAAACTCGTGATACTGTGCTTGAATTTATAAGCCAGCACGAAAATAATGACTTAACAAGTAATTTTTATGAATTCAGAAATAGATTTTACAAACTCAAACTAAAATCTATTGACAAAAAAAATTCTACCAATTTTACATTGCCTCAAATAGACATTCCCATTTTTCAGGAGATTACGCTCAATGGCAAACTTTTAAAGAATTGTTTGAGCAACTCGTAGTCCCTCAAAAAGTTTCAGACACGTATAAAATGTGTATTTTAAAACCAAATTAAGAGGATCGGCTGCAAGTTGTATTGCAAATCTGCCTTCAACCTCGACAAATTTTTCAGTTGCTTGGAACCCTCTAAACGAAAAATTTACAAATAAAAGGTTACTCGCAAATACTTATTTTAAACAAATTTTAGATGCACCAGTAGTGACTGAGACTGCTTTTAGTGTACGAAAATTTCAAGAAAAAATTTCTGAAAGTACACAAGCATCGAAAAGCCTCAGTAATTAAAAACAAATTATGCACCAAATGTCTTAAAACAGGGCACAATATAAAAGAATGTAAAGGCGAAAGTTGCTTCACTTGTAAAGGAAACCATCATTTATGGCTCCACAAAGATAAAACTTCTAAAGCCAAAAGCACAATCATTAAAAATACGAAAAATGATAAATTAGAAAGTGATTGCGATTATGTTGTGCTAACAACAGCAGTTGTTGGTATAAAAGGCCGTGATAGAAAAATTATAAAGGCACGTGCTTTATTAGATAGTGGGTCTCAAGTTCACCTTATCACCAAAGAACTAAAAAATAAATTAAAACTTCATTCCAGGAAAGAATCTATGACCATTGAAGGAGTTGGTAAAAATAAGACAAATACAAATGAAAGAGTTAATCTTCATTTAAAATTATTAACAGATCATTTTGAAGCAAATTTACACACCGTTGTTGTACAAAAGATTGTGTCCAATGTGCCCTCGGAACACATAAAAGTTAAAACAATTCCAGAAAATATAAAGCTGGCCGACCCTTCATTTAATGTTCCGGGTAAGATTGGCTTACTTTTAGGTGCGGACATATTTTTTGATTTGATAAAAGAAGAAAAAATAACTGTTGAAAATATGAATTACACACTTCAGAACAGTATGTTTGGGTGGTTGATATACGGATCAACCAACATAAGCTCCAAATTAGCTCACTGTGGTGTTGTAACACATATAGATAAAAAAATAGATTATCAACGAAAAAAGTTTGGGAAATCCTTTGAAAGATATTTTGATAAAACTAAAAAAGAAACACAGTACAAGAAATGCCTTCGTAATAATTTAAAATTGAATGCAGATAGTAAATTTATTGCAGCTTTTCCATTTGAAAAGAAAAATATAAACTTAGCAGATTCTTCTTCACAAACAAAAGGAAGATTAATCTCTCAAGATAGAAAATTTTAAAATAATAAACCACGAATAAGAAATAAATGCCAAGTTGCTTTTGAAAAAATTAAGAGTGGTACATTTGTGTTTTTTAAAGAACAAAATATTCCACCATTGCAGTGGAAGAGAGGACGAATTGAAAACGTCATGTTATGCCAAGATTGCAAATGTAGACGTAAGGATAAGCAGTGGCACATCGTAAAGAGCGATGCACATTGTTTACCCTTTTCCTACTGAAGAAAAACTATTCAAATAATCAGTAAAAAGAGATGCGGTCGACTCGAGCTAAAAAAGAAGAAAAAGAATAACCTTATACTTATTTTTTTAAATTTACTTATAGTTTTACTATATTGTAAATGTTTAGATATAATATATTAAAAAAAAATATTTCTGGAGTATTTTTTGAAAAAAGAGTGCCGGTTGGGTTGACCTGGACAGCGTGGGATAGAATTGTCCACATCGATCTAGTTCAATATTTGGTTGAAAGGCAGCAAATAGCAAATTCACTGAAATATTTAAAATACTCAACAAGTGAACTCAATGATTCAGCAGCTGCACAACAAATACTTATTGAACAGCCTCACGACATCAACGCGTTCACGGGGAGGAGGATAAAAAGGAAGACTAGGTCAGTGTTACCCTTCAAAGGATGATGAATGAAGAATACTTATGAAGTATTGAACTGACCTTACTGTTCTCAGATGGTCAGCTTGTAAACTTGATTTTCGATAATGGTGGTAAATTGACCAACTCAGTGCATGAAATACCCGAAGGGCGTCAAGGATTTGAACGAAGAATCTACAACCGATGTACACAATTTATATAAATTTGTGAAGGAGAGACGTCTCGGTGCGCCAGCCATCAACGTCAACGACTCGGTGGCCAAGAGTACATTCTATAATCTTTTGGTTATCGCGAGTAATTAATTGATGGTATAAAACGGCCCACCGATGTGATGATTGCTGGCAAAGTGTGCTGTGTTGCTGGTTATATGATATTGGCAAAAGTTGTGTATAACCTCTGCGTTGTTTCGGCGGAATCGTTATTCTCACCGAAAAAGATTATATCATTGCTTTGTAACCACTATGGAGCAAGCATACAAAGAAGCTATTATCTTCGTAACAACAACTGTTTGCAAGGACATTATTACTGGCGCACATTTTGAACACATGCCCGACGATACGATCGTCTGTAATATTGGTAATTTCGATTGTGAAATCGACGTCGCATTTTTGAATGCAACGCCAAAGAGAAAATTATTATCAAACTCCAAGTCTATCGTTATACACTATCCAATGGTAATTATTTTGTTTTACTATTATTTTGTTTATCGAAGGACGTCTGGTAAATTTGGGCTTCGCGCACGGTAATCCCAGCTTGAGATGTTCAACTCGTTCAGAAATCAAGTGGTGGCACAAATCGAATTGTGGATCAAGGCTGACAAATACAACATAGATTTGCATTTGTTGCCGAAAATACTCGACGAACAGATCACCAGTTTACACTTGTAGAAATTGGGCATACGACCTGAAAAGTCCCGTGATTAAATTCGAAACACTTGGACTTAGAATGGCATAATATGGTGCATTACGGCATGAATACTGACAACCTAATTATATTAATTATTGGTGCAGTCATCGTTACACTAGTCCTACAACGCATCTGTAATTCAGCAAGGCACTAAGTCACTCATTTCCGCTAGGAAGATATATCTTACGAAATTAATTATTTATATTAAAAATTTAAATTGTATACAATAAAAATTGGAAATATATTAGAAAAATTATTACGAGTTCGATCCGCAAATCTTGTAAAGAAAAATGTAATTAATATGCCCAAGATTTATAAATACTTGAATTAATTTGAAGTGTAAACACTTCAACGTGGGCAGTATGTTCAGATTTCTGAACAGTTCTTAACGGCTACAATTATAAATGAGATATTTTTGTAAATGTGTATAGAAACGGATATCAGATTTCAAATATTTATATGTATTATCGCTAACACATAAAAATACAGTCATAAATATAAACATGTATGTATGTACAAATACCCATTGCAATGCTACATGGTATGGGGTTGTTTTCAAGCGCATATGCACATTTGTATTCAATTGCCTAAATGCATATCTTAGGTCAATATGTCATCATAAGTAAATATCTTTGTTTGTTACTTGTTGAGAGCATTCGTACTGCATATAAATGCATACGTGCCTCATATGAATGTATGTATCTCTATGCGTTTGTTTATGTAGAAAAACTTATGTATGCCGTTGGGAACATTTATGCTTAAGATATGTGTACATTAGGGTGATTAAAAAAATTTTTTTTTTTCAATTGGTACTTGCAAAAATAGGTTCCTAGACACCTCTAAGAAAGCCTCTCCAAATATGAGTTTTTAATTGTAACGGGAAGGTCCTCCGCCTAACGGTTTTCTATTTTTTCTTATTACCAGATAGAAAAATTTATATCTCGCTTCCAACTACTTGAAAAAATATCTTGTTAATTAGGTTTTGTAGGAAATTGAATGCTCTAAAATATGGTCTCTAATGATTTTTTCGTAAACTCAACCGTTTAAAAGATATGAAAAAATAAAATTATTATGAATAGATTTTTGGAGAGGCTTTCTTAGAGGTGTCTAGGAACCTATTTTTGCGAGTACCAAACGAAAAAAAAAATTTTTTTTTTTTGATCCACCTTAATATGCATTGATGTTTGACGGTGAATATCTCGTAAACGCTTAACTTAATCGAAATATCATAGTAGAACATTTATGTTTAAGATATGTGTACATACTTCCATATGTACAGTAGTTTAGAATTAAGATATATGTATGCACTCTGCATGTGGTGCATACATGAATTAGGATAAGGAATTTTATAAATAAAGGAGCTCTGGGCAACCAGAGCTGAGTACGATTTAACACCCGAAACCTTCGCGTTCTAATTTAACAATCTTTTATCAACAACGAAAAAATTTAATACGTTGTTCATTTCACAAAAAAATTGTATTTAAAGGTGTATTCCTAGTTAAACACAAAAAATTAATGTAGTAAAAATGAAAAATGATGTAAAACTCAGTTATCACTAAAAATTCAAAAAAACAAAAAAAGAGGAAAAAGTTCCTATTCCTATAAACCGTCTTCTAAACAAAGAAAATATCATCCTTTAGCAAAATCGAAAAATTGTAATAAATTGTTAATTTCACAAAAAGTGTATTTAAAGGAGTATTCCTAGTTTAACATAAAATATTAATATAGTAAAAATAAAAAATGAGGTAAAAGTTAGTTATTACTAAAAATAAAAAAAGAGGTAAAAAATTTCCTATTCTATTAGTAAAAAATTATTAGTTAAAATAAACAAAAAAAAGTTTCTATCCTACTACTTATTTAGATTTATTAAGAAATATAAATTTAAATTCAATATAACATATGTAAAAGCAAATTTAGCTAACGAACTATTATAAAATTCTATAAAATAATCTTATAATTAAATAAAATACAATTATAAATTAAAATTATAATATTATGTTAAAAATCAATATAAAATAACACCACACAAAAAAGGAACTTCTAGTCCTTATAATAAAATTCAAACTAAACGTCTCTGCGATTCACCACCTTCGGGGGGACCCTCCAGAGATCGGATATAATTCGATATTAGAACAATAATAATCATTTTAGAGGCTTATACAGATATAACTAAAAATATTAAAAAAGGCCGCGATTCACCACCTTCGGGGGGACCCTCCGGTTCTTTTAATAAATACCAATATAACCCAAAAAACAACAAAAAATTAATAAAATAAAAATATACAATCAAATAAATAATCAAAATGACTAACCCGAACAACCTTATTCGTCCACCAATAATAAATATCCCATCCGTACCCTTTCCTGCTAATACACCAATTATAGAGCAAGTAATTGCAACACCAGAATCAGAAGATCTGATTAAAAGAATAGTGAGAAATGTATGCCTCACCGAGGACATCAGACAAACTAATCATAACGAACTTAACTGTACAGATGAAGTAATTAACAGCGAATATAGGCATAATATTGACGAACTAGACAAGGTTCCTGACGTAGTTCGCTGCCTCAGAGAATTTTCGGGAAATCCAATCGAATACAGCTCTTGGAAGAGGAGCGTCGATAGAATTTTAAAGTTGTATGAACCTATCAGAGGAACAGCTAAATATTTTGGTATTATAAATTCTATAAGAAATAAAATAACGGGAACTGCTGATAATGTTTTGGAGTCGTATAATACGCCACTAAACTGGAATAGCATTTAACGTTGTTTGACTCTGCATTATACAGATAAGCGGGATCTCGGCACACTTGGGTACCAAATGGTTACTCTAGTTCAGGGCAACAAAACGGTGAAACAATTCTATCAAGCCGTGTATGAACATTTGTCTCTTATTTTGAATAAAATTTCATGTATGGATATCGGAAGTGAATCCATGAACGTATGGACATAGATCCAAGTCTAAAAACAGCTAATGTTAACTATGTGAACAGGCCTTTTGCTCCTAAATACGCAGGGAAAAGACCAACAAGTGGATTTTCCAATAATCAAAATCCACCTAAACTACAAAGAAATTTTCACATCAATAATTCAGAAATCGAAAAAGAACAAGATAATCATGAACAAAAATTAATTGAATACACGAACAAAACAAAATTTATAAATGAGACATTTCCTAATGAATCTGAAGACTTTACAGACATACATTTTTTTAGACTAAGCAATTCATCACTACCATATTTCGAGTGCAAAACATAAATTACAAAAATTACATACAACCAAAACATGTTCAAAACCCCATTCCTAATAAAAATATATTCTACGTAAATTCAGTAGCAGGTAGTGTTAAGATAACTCACCATACAATGGTAAATTTATTTAAACAAAATGATTTCAATGTAAAATTCTTTCTATTGCCACCTTTAAAATCCTTCGACGGAATATTAGGGAATGATAGCCTAAAAGTACTATGAATATTTGCAATAACTATAAAATCAAAATAAAACAACAATCTGCAAATTCCTTAAATAATATTGGCATCAGAACAGAACACATGACTGAACAAGAAAAACATCATATCGAAAATTTAATAAGACAAAGCTTAACTTTATTTGCTGAACCAAACGAAAAGCTTACATTCACAACCATCGTAAAAGGTGAAATAAGAACTACAACCGAAAGGCCAATATATTCGGCATATTACCCATATCCTATTTCCCTAAAAGATGAAGTTGAAAAACAAATACAGGCACTTCTTGATAATAACATAATTCGACCTTCACGGTCTCCTTATAACTCTCCGGTATGGATAGTACCAAAGAAAATTGACGCTTCAGGAAAGAAAAAGTATCGACTCGTTATTGATTATAGGAAACTCAATACCGTCACCATTCCTGATCGTTATCCCATACCCGACATAAGTAACGTACTCTCAGAACTAGGAAAAAGCAAATTATTTTCCGACCTTAAAAGTGGATTTCATCAAATACCTCTAAAAGAGAACGATATAGAAAAAACGGCTTTCTCCGTAAGACACGAAAAATACGAGTTCACAAGACTACCATTCAGTCTCAAAAATGCACCATCAATTTTTCAACGTGCACTCGACGATATTTTACGTGAGCATATAGGGAAAATATGCTACGTATACATTGACGACATAATACCGAATCCCATTTTTAAAATATCGAAACCATATTTCAAACTTTACAAAACGCTAATATGAAGGTGCAAATCGACAAATGTGAATTCTTGAAAACAGAAGTCGAATTCCTTGGTTTTATTGCATCCCAAAATGGTATACGAACCAACCCAAAAAAGTAGAGGCAATTAAAAACTTTCCCTGTCCAAGAACCATAAAAGACCTCAGATCATTTCTAGGACTGTCCGGTTTCTATCGTCGTTTTATAAAAGATTACGCCAATTTGACGAAACCCTTGACATCCCTTCTAAGAGGGGAGGAAGGACATATATCCAAAAGACTTTCTAGGAGGAAATACATTAACCTTTCTGAAGAAGCCATCGATGCATTCCAAAAGGTAAAAAATTCTCTTTTGTCAGAAGACGTTATGCTATCTTATCCCGATTATAATAAGGAATTCCACCTAACGACGGACGCATCAAAATACGCTATTTGCGCAGTATTAACACAGGAAAATCGACCCATTATATTCATTTTGAGAACCCTAAATAAAACAGAGGAAGCATATGCCACTAACGAGAGAGAAATTCTAGCTATTATTTAGGGTCTGAAATGCCTTCGAAACTACTTGTACGGGACTGCCAAAGTAAAGATCTTTACAGACCATCAGCCATTAACATAAGCCTTATCTAACAAAAATTCTAATTCTAAAATAAAGCGATGGAAATCAATTTTAGAAGAATACCATTACGATCTACAATACAAACCCGGACCTATGAATAAAGTTGCAGATGCTTTATCTCGTCCCCCTCGCAGTTCACATATCAACTCTATGACGCTGACCCAGAACAGGAACGAAAGCTCGTCACAGAATTTGATACCATTTGCCAATGTACCCCTTAACGTATTCAAAAACCAAATCATTCTCAATGTAGGAAATAATACTGACTATAAGTTTGAAATTCCATTCCCAACTTATCATCGTCACACAGTAACTGACGTAACTTTTAACGAAGAAAAATTAGCCAATATCCTTAAATCATATTTGAACCCATCGGTGACTAATGGCCTCATGACAGACGAATGAACACTAGATATGATACAAAAGATTTTTGCCCATCGTTTCAACATATACAAAATACAGTTCATTAGGAAGTTAGTAAGAGATTTAACAAATTCAGCCGATCAAAATAAAGAAATTATTAATGAACACAATCGTGCCCACCGAAATAGCGAAGAAAACAAGTTACAAATTCTAGAAAAGTTTTATTTTCCACAAATGAGAGCCAAGATTGGAAAAATCGTGAAACAGTGCAGAACATGTAAGTTTAATAAATACGACCGTCACCCTCATAAACACGCTATTCAAAGCACACCAATACCTGAGTACCCCGGACAAATTGTCCATATCGATATATACCACACAAACAAACTGCTCATTCTTACCGCCATAGATAAATTTTCGAAATATGCTCTTATTAAACCAGTTAAATTACGAGCGGCAGAGAATCTGAAACAACCTCTTAGAGACATCATAATTTCATTAGGAATACCAAAAGTTATTATATTCGACAATGAAAAATCATTTAATTCCAGCCCAATCACATTCATGCTGACTAATCAATTCAATAAAGAGATTCACAAAGCTCCACCCTATAAAAGCTGTTCGAACGGTCAAGTTGAGAGATTTCGGCTTACTCTTACCGAAATAATACGTTGCCTCAAATCAGAAAATACGCATGAATCATTTGAGGAACTCCTAGACAAATCAATTTTTGAATACAACAACTCAATTCATTCAACAACCGGTAAAAAACCTATCCATTTCTTTGGCCACAGAACAATAATCGATCCCAAACAAATAGAAATAAATAGGCAAGAAAACGTTAAGAGGCTACGAGAAAAACAAGAGACCGACTTAAATTATCATAATAAAAACAAAACGCTCATGAAGAATTATGACATAGGTGACACAATTTATGTAAATATAAATAAAAGGTTAAGAAATAAACTAACTCCACGATATAAAGAGGAAATAGTCGCTAAAAACTTTAACAGTACTGTCCTCACCAAATCAGGTAAAACTGTACATAAAAATTTAATTCAAAACTGCTTTAAATAAAAAGCTAAAATTACAACTTAACGAAAAATTGCAAAAATAATATGCATCAGAATAAGAAAAAACGTTGAGGTAAATAGAATAAAACTTTACTATCAAAAATAAAACTAAAAACTAAGAATAAAATATTTAAAATTGAGATTGTAAAAAGAAAAAGTTACTACATATGTTTATGTTAATAACTGAGCCAAGGCCAATATTATAACTTCATATAAATTAAAAAACTAAGAAACATTTAGAGTAAGAATCACTTGTAAGAATGAAAAGGAATTGTAAACTTTTTTCCAAAATTTAAATATGAATGTGAAATATGAAAAATGAAAAATTAAAATTAATTGTAAACTTTTTTTCTAATATTTTAATACTTTAAGCAATGAATCATGTAAAATACGTATGTACATAGTTAAGAAGTACACCACTTAATTGTGCAAAGGCGAATAAACAGCACCTATCATCAGCCTAAGGAATCATGCCAATCGTTAATGAATATGATACCAGTGCCAAATACACTACATATGTCGCTCAATAAAACATTTTATAAATAAAAGCTTACGGTACGAAAGAGGACTCCAGAACTCAGCTCTCCCAGTTGTCCAAATAAAACTCTACAATCACTTGGCTGTCGAACGCGGACGTTCGAAATTAAGAAGGGAGGAGTTAACAAAATAAAGATTTTGTTAAACAGTGTACCGTACCATGCAAGCTTAAGAATGCTCAAGAATGCAGGTACACAATTCGGCAAACGCATCACGCCACTTTACCGCTACCCACTAAAAGAGCGCCAAGCTAATATTATGGATTTTAATGACGCTACTAGCACGCCACTAACAATATGCGTCGCTGCTGACGTCTCACTGTGCCGGCGCTTAGGATATTAAGTTGGTGATAGCATAAGATTAGATTTAAGTTTCACTTTTAATCTTAAAAATTTTTGGACTCGCCTCCAAGCGGCTCATGACGTCATTGTAGAATCTGACGATACAATTGTACCACAAAATTTTAAATTATCTGCTTACGCCATATACGAAAACTGCTTAGACCAGTTCGAAGAAACAAAAGCTATGGTCTCCGATCAACTAAAGCTCATTAATAGCGGGATTCTGTAACCAGTCTCTATTTGAGACATTTTGAGGTAAAGTCTCAATTTGAGACTAGTTACTATTCACTAAACAGTCTCTAGCGTTAGTCTCAAAATATTGACTAAAATTTGAGACCTGATAGTTAGCAGGTCACAAATTAAAAAGAACTCTTGCTGCCATTTTGAAAATACTGAATAGAGATCATCATATAAATTAATCGATTGTCGTTTTTTTATATTTTGTAAGCAACTTAAACACGAAAAGGTTAAAAATAAATCAATTTTACATAAATTTCATAAATATTATGAAACAAAGTCAACATATATTTTTATTTTTATTGATAAATATGTTTTTCCACGATGTTATAGAAAATTTAATATTTGTTATCGACATATTTATTTTCATTCAAGTGTAAAAACATCTCTGAATAATAAAATGTAATAGAATTTGTGACTGTCACTTACAGAATAGCAAAATTGTCTCAAGTCTCAAAAATTGTCTCTAACTTGAAGTATCAAATTAAGAGACTTGATACTGTAACACAGTACAGAATCGCACGGTAAAGCAATTCACCTACTCCCCACAGTAGAGTAGAGCTGCCACAAATAGACAGTCCAAGGGTAAGTTCAGGCATCCACCTCGAGGTGCCCGCATGTGACACAGAAACCTTTTACGGAGGTTATGAAGAAAGGCCGTTCTTCCGGGACATGTTCACGGCCGTGTACATAAACCATCCTCAATTATCACAAGCGCACAAATTGTATCACCTCAGATGCAAAACCAAAGGTCAAGCAGGCGTAATAGTCAAACAGTTCGCTCTCAATGACGAAAATTTCAATTTTGCTTGGGAAGCTCTAAAAGAACGATATGAAAATGAAAGAATACTGGCCGATAAACAAGTAACGACACTAATGAACTTGCCAAAAGTTAAGAAAGGAACAAGTGTAGAATTCATCAAACTAGAATCCACTGTTTCAAATTGCTTGTCGATTCTATCGTCACTAAATATTCCCACAGACATCTGGGACCCAATTCTGGTAAACATTTGCACCCCCGCATTACCAAAAAAGTCGTTACTTCTATGGGAGCAATCGCTCTCATCACGAAAAAAGTGCCCAACGTGGCAACAAATGAAAGATTTTCTCACCACCCAATATGAAATTGCGGAAAGGTTAGAAGAACAAATAAACAAAACTAAGAACAAACACGACCAAAATAGAAGCTTAAATAGACCCCAAGTTAGTAACAAAAACAATTTAAACAAAAACTTTCACAAAACACAATCGTTCACATCCGAACAATGAAAACATACGTCATGCGAACCATGCACAAGAGGGCATACGCTTAAAACTTGCAAGAAGTTTAAAAAATTGAACAATAACGAAAAGAACAACTTTGTCAGATCAAAAGGACTCTGTACAAACTGCTTGTCCCATACACACAATCTTAAAAGTTGCAAAAGCAAATTTAATTGCTCATATTGTCACAAAAGACACAATTCAATGCTTCATTACAGCAGATATCCGATCTCACTCCAAAGAAGCGCTTTTAGAAAAAGAACCACGGGTTTAATTGCAAAAGCAAATCACGAAACCCAAAATTCGAAAAATTGCCAAAAGACACCATGCTGCTCAAAGGCACAAAGATCTCAAATGCTGCACAGCGAAACACAAGATGAACTAGTTACAGAACTAGTTACCACCATACCAACTGAATTTGAGTATAATATAAACAAATACCTTAGTTCACAATTAAGGCAATTTCAAAAGTTAAAGAAACTTTCCCCCATATCAAACAAAACTCTAGAAGATCAGTATTGTGAAGACTTCTCTACGCCATACGGTTACCACTCAAGCCACCGTTTTCCAACACTTCACGAACTAGTAGCAAAAACAAAGTCAAATTCCCTTTGACAACCTCATATTAAAAGCATATGCACCTTTTCGGCCCCGCAGGATGGCTTTTGCCAATAATGAAAAAAAAACAATTCTGAACAAATCCTAAAGCGGTGACGGGCTACTAAACACCAAATTAGTGCATACGCACTAAAACATAAAATCTCAAAAGTGAGTTATGGAAATCAGCTATACGGCATCAAATTAATTATGAAAAATTCTCTACTCCACGAATCGAAGCAGTTCTCCATTTACGGCCACTCTCTCGCAAGATCCCTCTAATTTCATAGTGCTAACTCCAGATCTAAGGCGTACCCATTCTGGCCACATCTGACGTGGTGATACTATCCTTCATTAGCCGAAAAAGGCAAATAAGAAACAATTGTCATACCAAACCGATAAAATAAGAAATTGTAAAGAACCGCTAATAAAATTAATAAAAGCAAACAACTATTTTGCTATAATCATACAATAAGTGGTCAAAACACGCGAAAGCAATTGCTACCTCAAGCATCAATACATACACAAAATAAAATTTTCCATTAAAACCAAAATCGCTTCTTACAGCTAATATTCAGCGCCCTCGGCTACTCCACCAACAGTAAGGCGAATTACATGTCTCAAATTATATATTTAAAACTAGGCAAAATATTCGCCTAGGGGGCCCAGGATGCTTAAATTAGTTAAGCATCCGCCCACTCTACCCGGTAAAACTGGCGCACCCTAATAAAACAGCTCAATTCCCCACAGCTGATGACACCACACCCATTCGTTATATACTTAATATTCGTGCGACACAAGCCGCCCATCCAAAACGTTTCATACTCTCCAATCCACGCTGCGCCGCGGACTTCTCACTTTGGCTTCGATCGTCATCGTTCCAACCGCGCCGACAACGATCCAACTCATCCTAATTCGATTCGACGCGATATATCATTTTCGCGAAACATTGTAATGCAAACAACGGATAACTTTGAATAAATTGTACCTTTTAAATAATCAACTATTTTTTTATTTTAAACACTCGCGCGAGTGTAAGCGCATACCGAGGCACCAGGGGTTTGTATTCCCCAATAAATTGGGTCGTTAAATAAACAAGCTCCAACGTCAAAAAGAGTGCTGAAAAAAACAGGCAACACGTGCAAGTTCGGAGTCCGACACTTTGACCGTTTCTGGTGACGACACGTGGCAGAAGCAAGGCTTCAGCTCTTCCTTTGGCGTCACTTCCTTGATTGGATATTGGTCTGGAAAAGTTATCGATATTTTCGTAAGTAGTTCGTACTGTCAGGCTTGCAAATTATGGAAGAAGCAATCGAATACTAATGAATGTAAAGAGTGGCACGAAGAACACGTTGCAAATGATGAATGCCAAGCCAATCACTTCGGACCATCAGGTAACATGGAAGTCAATGCTGTTATCGAACTACGAGTTACGGAGCAAAGATCAGACACTATATCGGAGACGGTGACAATAAAACTTTCGGCAATTTATTGAAAGCAAAACCTTACGGTGAAAATTTTACTATAAATAAAAAAGAATGTGTCCGTCACGTGCAAAAAAGAATGTGATCTTGTAAATAAAACTGTAGAAGAAAAAATGATTAAAACCGGAAAAGTGCTGGTAAAACAAGGAAAATTAAATCACTTGGCAGCAAAGGAAAGCATTGTGATTCCCTGGAAGGAATGAAAAATGCATTTTGGGCAATGTTCTACCACCTGCAGTCAACAGACGATAATCCTCAGCACCATAAGTGCATGAGCGGTGAGAATTCGTGGTGTCCATATCAAAACGCTTTGGCCTCAACAGGAGTGGAAAATTTCAGACATGATTACACTCCACTTCCACAAGATATTATAGAAGCGTTCAACCCGATTTATGAAGATTTGAGTAAAGACGAACTTCTAGAAAGGTGTTTTGGAGGCTTTATTCAAAATCCCAACGAAAGTTTGAACCAGTTGATTTGGAGAATTGCACCGAAAAAATTATCTGGCAGCAAACAAATTGTTGAATTTGCATCTTATGTAGCTGCATGCACTTTCAATGAAGGTGCTGGTGCTTTTCTAAATTTTCCGTCTGACATGAATATTAGCGTAGGCCCAAGCGCTCATGAGTACGCAACATTCGCGGACAGCAGTCGAATTGACAGGGCTGAGATTCAAGCTGAGCAGCTAAGCAAAAAAGCCAGAATAAAGCAGAGACTTAGAAGAAAAGAGGCAGAAGACATCGACAATGCCGCAGGAAGTGTGCTGTATGGAGCTGAAATCGTTAATTCCGTGTAAGTTGGAAAAAAATTTGTTTCTTCACTTTTTTAGTTCATAAACTTTAGACGCGTTTTTCTCAAAACTACCTTTTCAAAGTCCGTGTTCACTGTCATTTCAAAACTACTTGATCGATTCATTTCAAACCTTGAACACATTTTTAACATATAAAATACCGCCCCGCAACGTTTATTAAATATATTTTTTTTCATTAAGGGTGTTTTCCACCCACAAAATGGAGGAATTTTTAGTGGAAAATAACAGTTTACAATTTAGATGGCCGCCAAAAATTTTTAAATGCGAAAAAAAATTGTCAGAGAACGTTGAGGGGAAGATTTTATTATAGTTTAACTAATTTTTCTTTATTTTTTATTTTCAGGTAATTTCCGGCCGAGTTATAGTGAACACTGCAAATTCTTTTTTTCTCAAGACGTTCTGGGGAAAGCACTGTTACCGGCTTATACCTCAATATTTCCGCATGAAAAAATTACCTCACATTGTCAAAAGTGTGCCCTATAATGTACAAAAGGTCCGAATAAAATTACTCAATTTAGATTTGAGAAATAAATTCACAAAAAAGTCTTTTTTTTTACCATGAGCGACAATGGAAAAACCTTTATCGGGACTGAAAGAGCCTTAGAAAAAAAGTGTGTGGACTTTATTAAAGAAGTCTCATTTGAGAATGTACAAAAGTACGCTCCCCAAGGCATTAATTAGCAATTTATCTCACCAAGAGCTCCTCATATGGGAGGTTTATGGGAATCCGCTGTAAAAAGCTTCAAATCCCACTTAAGAAAGGTAGCTGGAAACTAAAAATTTAATTACGAAGAATTTACAACATCACTAATTCGCATTGAGGTCGTTATCAATGCGAGATCCTTCAGATTTCACAGCTATCACCCCAGGGCAGTTTCTCAAAGGAGCACCCATTCTGGCCACACCTGAGCCAGTCGTGGAGTCGCTATCCTTAATAAATCGATGGGAAAGAATTAAAGTTCTCCATAATAATTTCAGCCGCTGATGGAAAGAAGACTATTTAATAGACCTCCACAAGAGGTATCGATGGAAAACATCAGAAAATGCGCCAAAGTTTGGATATTGTGTACTTATTAACGATGATTGTCTCCCACCTACCGAATGGCAACTTGGCCGCATAGAAAAGCTCCATTATGGCTCACACGGTCACACCCGGATAGTTGATCTCCCTACTCAAAGCGGATTACTAACCAGACCGCTTGTTGAATTATGCTTTCTACCAACCGCGGATAATAGCGAAAATGCGATACAAAACGATCCGACCATAGTACCGAAACACAAATGAAAACCAATTCAAATAAATCAATAAAAAAGCAAACCGCAACAAACCGTTAAAAATAGTGGTTCACGAGCAGCCCCATCAACGCCATCCCCACAAGCCTAACCGCGACGCATCCGATGCCCTCTATGTCGCGGGAAACACCGTCTACAGCACTGTGGATTTTTTAAAGGGTGGTCACCGACACAACGCCAGAGGGTCGTCCAGGCACATGAGCACCGCCTCAACTGTCTGCCCCATACACATGTGACGCAGGAGTGTGCTTCCGGTGATTTGTGCCACACGTGTGGCAGACCACATCACACGATGCTGCATCGGACCCCACGACGTGATGTACGACGACCAGCTGCCTCAAGCAAGGGCCACAACATCGCCACACCACTGGGCTTAGCGACGTGGTGGCAACGCTTCAACAACTGCCACGACTGCTAGACTGCCTGCACGGCCGAACACGAAGTCACATAACTGCCAACACTCCAATACGCCACACATACAGAACCCACATACCAACAGGCCCACACATCAATACAACCCAAACGCGAGAGCACCCCACATACACAGATTGCGTGAAAGTAGCCAGTGAAAGTAGTCGTGTTTCTTAGTGGTCTTAGATATCTGAAAGAATTTGTGGTTTCTATAGTGTTAACAAATTTGTTTTTGTTTGAGGCATACCGGGGGACTGGAACTGGACCTTTCGTTGATTGGATGCTAATCACAAAATTAGATAAGTACAAAAATTGGTTCAATTGAATTTATTTGGCACTTACCTGTCCCTTTCTTGGAAAATTTTTTATAAAACAAAATAAAACTTGAAAAAACAAGCGCCAGCCCAGTTTCATCTTTCTTTTGGTAAAAAATGGAAAAAGAAACAATAAAATGTGGTGTCCTCTTCATCAGTGGTGACATGGTGTGTGGTATAGTTGTATAGGTAGCGATATTTGGTGCTTAGATGTAATAGTGTTCCTAAGTGTGGTGTGGAAGGGTGTCAGTAATGTGTTTTTTTTCTGATTAGCGTATTGATGTGGTGAGTGTTGTATTGAAGTTTTGTATTGAGTGTTGTATTGAAGTAGGTTAGTTCGGGGCGACTGGAGTTCATTTCGATATCCCGGCCCCCCTAGGCGAGTACTAGCCTCTCAGACGCTGTAGTGCCTCTAACGTAGCTACAACGCTGCTCAGGCCGGCGGTGCGGTGAGGTTGTGGCCATATCTGGATGTCGTGATCGGGCCACACGGTTTGACTGTGATCATCGGGTGGTCGTACGGTGGCGGAGGACAGTTGGCGAGACAGGATGTCCGGAGTTCCAGTGCAGCAAAGTATGATGCGGTCTGTCACACAACCGGCATAAGGTGACAGATTTGCACTCCTGCGTGGCGTGTGACTGGGCCAAGCTGTTTAAACAGTGCCCATGTGCCTGCGCCACCTTCTGACGTTGTAGCTTTGAAAATGGAGCAGTGCTGCAGCCTGTGTGAACGGCAACAGACCGGACATCTGGTGCGGTGCGGTTCTGGAGGCGCCGGCGTCGGTGCTTCGAGTGTTGAACTTCGTGCAACCGTTGCCGCCGTTGCCGCCGTTGCTGCCGTGATGGTTAGGGCCCTGCTACTGGAACAGTCCCAAAGCGCGGCAGAGTAACTGCCGAACGGAGAGTTAGCGTGGGAGTTACAAGCGTATCGGCGTTCATATCAATCTGTATGAAGAAACAAAAATCGTAATAGTTATAATTAGGCAATCAAATAACGAAAGTAAGTGCGCATGAACAGCGTGCCACTTTAGGTGGCATGACGAAATGATCGACCGTCTGTGGGGTTGCGAGATATAGGTTTAAGTTTGTCTTACGGCTTTGATACTTATTATAATTCTCTTTGCGGTTTTTCCTTAATGATATCGATTTGTTATTAATTTATTTTCTTTTTCTCGGCTTATGTGATCGGTTTAGGAATGGTTATTGTTTACGTTTTCGTTAGTAGCGGCAGTTGGCAAGAAACATAATTTAACAAGCGGCCGGGTTAGCGTTCCATTTTGCGTACGGAGATCAACCACCCGGAAATGACCGTGTGAACCGCAGTGAAGTTTCTCTATGCGGCCAAGCCACCATTCTGTGGGGGAAGACAATCGTCGTGAACTAGGACACAATCTCCACGCTTTGCCGCCTGTTCTGGGATTTTCCATTTATACCTTTTGTGAAGGTCCTTTATATACTCTTCTTTCCATCGGCGGCTGAAATTATGATGGAGAATTTTAATTCGTTCCCATCTGTTTAGTAAGGACGGCGACTCCACGCCTGGCTCGGGTGTGGCCAGGATGGGCGCTGCTTTAAGAAAATGCTCTGGCGTGAGGGCAGCAAAGTCTGAGGGGTATTGCGAGAGGCCGTGTTGAGAACGGCTTCGATTCTGGCTAACAATGTCGTAAATTCTTCATAATTGAATTTGTGGTTGCCAGCGAGCTTCTTGAAGTGAGATTTAAAGCTTTTTAGAGCTGATGCTCATAAACCACCCATATGAGGAGCGCTTGGGGGATGAACTGCCAGTTGATACCCTAAGGAGCTTATTTTTGAACGACGTCAGGTTAGACTTGTTTTATGAACTCCACAAACTGTTTTTCGAGCGAAGTTGCAGCGTTCAGGTGGAAGTGCTGCCATAATCTGCGTTCGCATTTTCTGCTTATGCATAGTGCAGATCTTGCACATGAAAATGCATTTCTTGATTTGGGGCTTCAGACGTGGAATGTAATACTCTTGTCTTGCTGCATGAGACGGTTTTCGGCGTGTAGCATTAATATGTGGATGTAAGACAGGAATAATGTGGCAAATGGAGACTACTCAGGTATTATTGTGGGGTGGGGCTCGTTGTATGTTAGGCTTGAATTAGCAAGCCGACCATAGGCCCGAAGCAGCCCTTTCGTGTCTAGAAACGGGTTTAGAACTAAGAGTAAGCACTTTTTGTCAATCGGCTTGTATTCTCTTAGTAATGATACGTCGCGGCTAAATTAGCGCGAGTTATAGTTTAAAAACGTTGTTTTCTGTTCTGTAGTAAGAATCAGTCTGACTCTGCCATCAGATCAGCAACTCGAGTCTGCCCGAATGTGTGGGTGTACCGCACATTCCAACAGACTCAGAATATGCTGAGTCTGCTGTTTTGGTCACGTACTGGCTGATCATGCGATGTGATGCACAACTGCATGCCGTTAGACGTAACCTGAGATGTAACTCCCCCAGAGCCACTCTGAGAAGTCTCCTGACTTTTTTTATTTATGATTTTCAAACTTATCTTTTCATTTTTTCTTTTACATATGTAAATAGTAACAATAATTATACTTATTAATATTGTTATAATTAGTGAGGCACTTATGCCATAGGATACGTTTTTATGATATTTTAGTTCCTCTATTTCTTTAATGTTCTTGAAATGATTTGGTACAATATCTTCTAATTTTATTTTTGACTCATAGCTTTGGCTTAAAATTTTTACAGGATGTATCAGTCTATCAACAAACTTAGTCTTGTTGTTACTAAATTTTTCTTTATTAATTTTAATTTCACATTTCTCAAAATTTAATATATAGTTATTTTGCAGTACAAAATCTCTGTCATCACAATTTTGTATAAGTTTCAAATTTTTTGCATTCTTGATGATCAAACTATCATCACTTATTTCTTGTATTATTGTGGTATTGTTATATATAAATTCACAAGCGTTAAAAAAATACTATTCCTACTTAATTTTAGTTTTCTTAATAACGTATTATCTTCATATTTATAATGTTTTTTATTTATTGTTACAATTTTTTCATCCTCATGAACTATTTGCAATTTTCGTTTGTTTGGTAGAGGCATAATTAATTTTACATATACTTTAAAAAAAAACTCTTTGGTATTTGAATGGCGAACACAAGTGCTTCATTTTTGAAAGCTACTACTCTTATTTTGGCCAGTTTCAGTTTATAAAAATCTATGTCAAAGTTATCTATTTCTTCTTTAGTTAACATCCCCGGATGTATTAAATTGTTTTTAGCGGCGGCTATATTATTTTGAACTTCATGTTTATAAAGGTTTTTTTTTTATGTGTTATTATCCCCATTAAATGCCCTTAAGCTAAATGTATCTTCATCCCTCTCGTTAGGGTTTTCCATATTTGCCAATTTCATTGGTCTTTTTATATTAGTCAGATGAACTTCTGTAGTGGATTAATTCGGTAATACGGTTGATCTTTATGCCGTACTCTTTTGTAATTTTTTATCGGTCCGGTCGATCTCAGTTCTATATAGTCTTCTCTGTCCCTATTTCTATTGTGTATGGTGAGTTGTTTCTTCTGGTCTATTGTATTTTTTAAAATGGTTGGATCAATACTATTTCTTGCGTTATTGGGTGTACATTTTATGGTTGAGTGATAGCGATCATTATAGTTACCTATAACGATCTGTATCCTCATTTCTGTTAAGAGACTTGGATCCTCAATTCCTGTTAGTTTTTCTAACAAGGTTGAGTGTAGCCTCTCAATGTCTGCATTACCTGTATGCGAGTTTGGTTTTGTTAAGTGTACTTCGACTCCTTCTGTATTTAAGAACTGAATTAACTGTTCGGCTCTGAATTCGTTGTCCATGATGATCTTCTTTAGTTTCCCAAATTTCGTAAAATGTTGAATTATGATGGCCTTCTTTGCCCTCCAATTTCTGTCAATTATATTGTATGCTGCTGCAAATTTTGTTAGTTTATCAATTACTGTGACAAATGACTGATTTTTAAAATGAAAAATGTCCACATGTATTATTTCATTTTTAGCTGAAGGTGTCTCTGTTAATTTGAACTTCAGCTTTAACGGATTCCTGTGATATTTAATTTGCTTGCATTTTTCGCAATTACCTATAATTAACTGCACATGTTCCTTTAATTTTGGATAGAATATTTTATCCTTAAGTGTATTGTAAGTCTCGTTTATTCCGCTATGCATTGACTCATTACTATGGTAAAGTGAAATTTGTTTATACAGATCTTCTTCTTGTATAATTTCTGTTGCTCTTTTTGTACATTTTATGAATTGCACCTTGCTATTACAAGAAAACATGCTTATCAGTAGTAGTTGAATTTTGTGATAATCGGTATCCTCTAGTTCGGAAAAAATACCCACTTTGCCCTTGTCAGTATGTCTTCGGAAAATATTTTTCAATATGTTCTCCGTATGAATAGGGTTGATCTCAATTACTTTCCTTCCATGTATTATTTGAACTTCAGTTTGGGGACTACATATATGTTATTATAATTTGGGTCTTATACTTGTTAACAATTTCTTCTTTTATGAAGAAGTGTTCTAGTAGTTCCTCTTCTGCGGAATGTATTGTATCTGACATTTCTAAATTGGATGCTTAATCATTTATTTCGTCGATTTTTGGAGAATTTTCAATTCGGCTTAAAAAATCTGCTACTACATTATTTTTCCCTTTCTGATATTCAATTTCATAATTAAACACTTGCAGTTTCAATAGCCACCTTTGGTGCCGTTGTGAAAACTCCTTTCCTTTATATTTATTATTCAAAAATACTATCGGGCAATGATCAATTATAATTTTAAATTTTGTGCCATATATGTACGGCCTGAAATAGGTTATTGAATAAATAATGGCTAGGAATTCTTTATCTGTTGTAGCAGATGTATTTCTGTTCATGGTTATTTAAAGTTCTGCTAATGTAGCACACTGGCTGACCTTGTTGAGGAAGCACTGCGCCTATTGCGTAATCACTTGCATCCGTTGTAATAGTAAATTCCTTATCATATTCAGGAAATTTTAAAATTGGATGTGATAATATTAGTGATTTCAAATTTTCAAAACTAGCTATGTACGGCGGATCTCTTGAATTTATTTTATCGGGTGATTTTTTAAGAGCTTGATAACTTTTTTTAAAAAAAAAACGCATAAAATTTGCAAAATCTCATCGGCTCTTTATTTGAAACGTTAGATTGGTTCATGACATTTACTTTTTGAAGATAATTTCATTTAAATGTTGACCGCGGCTGCGTCTTAGGTGGTCCATTCGGAAAGTCCAATTTTGGGCAACTTTTTCGACATTTCGGCCGGAATAGCCCGAATTTCTTCGGAAATGTTGTCTTCCCAAAGCTGGAATAGTTGCTGGCTTATTTCTGTAGACTTTAGACTTGACGCCAGCCCCACAAAAAATAGTCTAAAGGCGTTAAATCGCATGATCTTGGTGGCCAACTTACGGGTCCATTTCTTGAGATGAATTGTTCTCCGAAGTTTTCCCTCAAAATGGCCATAGAATCGCGAGCTGTGTGGCATGTAGCGCCATCTTGTTGAAACCACATGTCAACCAAGTTCAGTTCTTCCATTTTGGCAACAAAAAGTTTGTTAGCATCGAACGATAGCGATCGCCATTCACCGTAACGTTGCGTCCAACAGCATCTTTGAAAAAATACGGTCCAATGATTCCACCAGCGTACAAACCACACCAAACTGTGCATTTTTCGGGATGCATGGGCAGTTCTTGAACGGCTTCTGGTTGCTCTTCGCCCCAAATGCGGCAATTTTGCTTATTTACGTAGCCATTCAACCAGAAATGAGCCTCATCGCTGAACAAAATTTGTCGATAAAAAAGCGGATTTTCTGCCAACTTTTCTAGGGCCCATTCACTGAAAATTCGACGTTGTGGCAGATCGTTCGGCTTCAGTTCTTGCACGAGCTGTATTTTATACGGTTTTACACCAAGGTCTTTGCGTAAAATCTTCCATGTGGTCGAATAATACAAACCCAATTGCTGCGAACGGCGACGAATCGACATTTCACGGTCTTCAGCCACACTCTCAGAAACAGACGCAATATTCTCTTCTGTACGCACTGTACGCATTCGTGTGGTTGGTTTAATGTCCAATAAAGTAAACTGAGTGCGAAACTTGGTCACAATCGCATTAATTGTTTGCTCACTTGGTCGATTATGTAGACCATAAATCGGACGTAAAGCGCGAAACACATTTCGAACCGAACACTGATTTTGGTAATAAAATTCAATGATTTGCAAGCGTTGCTCGTTAGTAAGTCTATTAATGATGAAATGTCAAAGCATACTGAGCATCTTTCTCTTTGACACCATGTCTGAAATCCCACGTGATCTGTCAAATACTAATGCATGAAAATCCTAACCTCAAAAAAATCACCCGATATAACCCTTTTTTTAATATTTAATCATTGGATATGCAATTTTTGAGTAGTCCCTAATGAACTTTCTATAATAACCAGTGGCTCCCATGAAACTTTTTAATTGTTTTTCGGTTCTAGGTATTTTCAAATTTTGTATTGCTGCTATCTTATCCTGATTTGGCTTAATCCCTTCTTTTGTTAAGGTATGCCCCAAAAATTTTGTTTCTCTCTTTAGAAAACTACATTCATCTATCTGAATTTTTAAATTATGTTCCTTTAACTTTGAAAAAATTTTCTCTAAGTAGTTTAAATGTTCCTCCAATGACGTTGAAAAGATTAATACGTCGTCCAAATAAACGACACATATCTTATTTATGTATTCCCGTAATATGTCATTCATTAGTCGTTGAAAGGTAGCCGGAGCATTTTTTAGTCCGAAGGGCAATCTTATATATTCGTATAATCCCACCGGAGATACAAAAGCTGTCTTTTCAATATCCTTTTTATCCACTAAAATTTGATGATAACCTTTGGCTAGATCAAGAGTGCTGAAGTACTGCGCCTTGCCCAACTTGTCTAAGATTCCATCAATGTTTGGCAAAGGATATTTATCATCGACAGTTATTTGATTTAGTCTACGGTAATCGATTACTAAACGAAATTTTTTATTGCCCATACTATCACATTTTTTTGGTACTATGATAATAGGTGAACTATATTTACTCCTACTTTTCCGAATTATACCTTGTTTTTCCAGCTCCCTAATTTGCCTTATCGCTTCTTCCTCATGTTTCGGAGGTAACCTATAAATTTTTGAATTAATTTGCTGGTTTGTGGTTGTCCTTATTTCATGGACCACCGTTTTTGTGTTTGTCAAGACATCGCCTTCTTTATACATCAATTTTTCATACTTATTTAGCAATTTTTCAACCTCCTTTCGTTCATTTGATTTTAAATGATCCAGTTGAATGTTTTGCATTTTACTTTCTTCTAATGCATATACTTGCTCTTGGATAGTTTTTGAATAAAATGGAATTTTAACACCATTTTTAAGCTCAATTTCTTCGTTTTCAATATCGATTATATTGAAATTATTAAATATAAAATCGTTTCCTAGTAGAAGATCGTACGGTTTTTCAAAGTCTATTTTCAACCATCTCATCCTAGCATTGTGAGGGTATTTAAATTCTAGCGGGCATGGTGTCTTAACTCTTTGGTTGACGCTCTTATATCACCATTCAGTGTACTAATTATTGTTTTATTTTTTTCTATAACCGGTAACTTATAATGTTCGAAGCGTGATTTTTTCATAATACTAATAGTAGAGCCTGGGTCTACCAATGCACACCATTTTTTGTTAAACAAAGTAAGTGAAATTAATATATTATTTTGATTTTCCGAGGCTAATTGGTAAAAAATTCCTCGTTGCTATTCGTTTCCTCTGTCCTGCTCACAGCATCAGCATCCATGGGTGTTGGGCCATTTGAACGTCTTGTTTGTCTAGTGCCGGTCTGTATATTTTGTCTTGCTGAATTACCATAGCCGTTATTATTATTATTAATATTATTATTACGACATTGATTTGTATATTGGCCTGAATTTCCTGTCCGATAATTAGTTTGTCTCTGTGGATTATTTGGATGATAATTATTTTGCCCTGAAAAGTTAGTATTTCTTTGTGAGTATCGTCCCGATTTTTTTTTTTTTTTTTTTTAAATTGAAAAGGTTATTTAATTACAATTACAATTTATATATATAGCACTAGCGGTTAAGCCATCAGCTTAAATCGTCCCGAATTATTTTGTGCATAATAACGCATATTGTTTCGATCGCCAATATTTTATCTCCTAGAGTTGTTTATTCTTTGATTATTTTGATTTTGGTTACTATTAAAATTTCTTGCCTTCTGATCAAATTGGTTTGAATTTCTGATTCTTGTTAAAATGTATATAATTCCTGATAACTGAGTCAATGAAATTGAGTTCCTTATTGCATAAGCACAAGTCCACGATGTGATTTGCTTAATACGTTGAATAAGCAAACCTGAAAAAATTTCCTTCATTGCCTCCCCGTTTTCATCCAGAGCTCCAAATTCAGTTATAGCATCAATTATTTCATTGATTCTCCTGCTTAACTCACTAATTCTACCTACTCGTAATGTATTTATTCCTCTAGTTATAGTCATCTGATCTTTCCTTGGCTTAAAATGTTGTTTAAATTTTATATTGCAATCTTCCCAACTAGCTGGTGGAGCAAGGTGCAAATAATTTTTTGCTTTCCCGCTTATTTTTAAATCATACACTACTCTAAAAACTTCTTGTTCCTGGTTTAAATAATCCCTCAGAATCCTATCTATTGCCTCAATGAATGCTGGCAATTGGCCGGCATTACCCTCAAAAGACTTAAAAAAAACATACTTTAAATCTTTTTCAATACGTTGTCTTATTGACCTCTGATTACTTATTGCATTTAATTCTAACAATTGTGTAATTGCTAATACACAGTTTTCTAAATTCCTATTATTATGAGTCATTTTATTCAAATTGTTTTCTTAAAATATCAATATTTAATTTATTCTTACAATACTTTTCTGCACTATAGCTGCTGCTGCTGTTGTTGCTGTTGCTGTTTCTGTTTTTTTTTTTTGCTAAAGCTGCTGCTGCTGTCTCCGCTGTTGCTGCTGTTGCTGCTGTTGATGTAGTTGTTTTTGTATTAAAGGTAATCCAAATGCAGTAATCCAATGAAATATTTTAGAGCTCACTTTTTGGGTTTTCAACAGTTTTCTTTATTTTTTCTCAAAATAATTTTTCTTTTGCACTTTTCACAAATTCTTTCACTTTTTGAATTTTGTTTTTCCTTTTGCTATAATTTTCCAACTCAAATGTATTATTTTGTTCTGCTTTGGGATTTATATGATTAGCTGTATCTTTGCCACTTTTCTTTTAATAACAGTACTTTTGTTTAATAATAATTTATTTAGCTTTTATTTAGCTTTTCTTTGCTAGCTGAGCGGAGCTGAGAGAGAATATGGAACCGTTCCGTTTGACTGCGCCAGTTATAGATTAAAAACGTTGTTTTCTGCTCTGTAGTAAGAATCAGTCTGACTCTGCCATCAGATCAGCAACTCGAGTCTGCCCGAATGTGTGGGTGTACCGCACATTCCAACAGACTCAAAATATGCTGAGTCTGCTGTTTTGGTCACGTACTGGCTGATCATGCGATGTGATGCGCAACTGCATGCCGTCAGACGTAACCTGAGATGTAACTCGCGTTTGAGTTGATGCGATAAGAGCGACCTTTGCCTTTTGTAAGGCTTGGTGCGTCAATGTATCACATCGGGGGTAAGTTGCTATTTTAAGTTTATGTTTAAGTCGCTCTATAAACTCAAGCATATAGACAACTACTCTGGGGGCTCGCGGAAACGTTGAAAAATGTTCAAGGAGGTCATTATCATCCAATATTGTATGATAGGTGTCGATTTTTCGACTTTCTGGGGCAATTATGTTGCGCATTGGCGGTTGTGGCCAAGAATCAAGAGATTCTGTTAACCATCGGGGGCCATTCCACCATTGGGTGGTGGTGGCGAGATGCAGGGGCTTGCACTCTCTTGTACCTAGATCGGCAGAATTGTCAGCACTGGCTACGTGTCGCCATGTGGCGGATCCCACTAGGTCAAGTATTTGCGAGGTTCGGTTAGAAATATATGTTTTCCACGCATGTGGAAGCTAGGACTATTTCGAAATCAGACCAGAGATATAGTTTGTATTTCGCCATGTCTAAGTGAGTCTGCACCATGAAAACCAGTTTATCTAGTAGCAGCGCGCAGCAGAGCTCAAGTCGTAGACTTAGCGTCTTTAGATCCGCAACTGTTGCTTTTGCCACTAATAAGTGGCTTGTGGTTGCGGTATCGCTTTGTGTACGCACATACATAGTGGCACAATATGCCTTTTCAGAGGCGTCACAGAAACCGTGCAGTTCCACTTCGTATTCGGGGGAATAGTTTACCCACCGTGGAATTTTTTCCTGTGAGATGTCGTTCAGATTATTAGCGAACTGGGACCATTTTTTTAAGCGAAGAGGTTTCAGTTGTTCGTCCCAGTCGGTTCCGTCTAGCCATAATCTTTGGATCAGAATTTTCGCTTATATCATAATTGGCGACAGCCATCCTGCGGGGTCCATTCCATTGGATGCCTACTATACTTGTTGTACTTTCCTTTTCGAATATAAGGAAATTAGTATCCAACAAATGGTCTTTTGGAATATTTTTTAAGATGTTTGGGAGATTGGCTGGATTGGCCTGAGATAAGGACTCGTATGCTAGTGAAAGACTGTGGCTTAAAGACAGGATATCGTCTACATACGTTTGTGTTTTTAACACTTGTGTTGCCAGAGGAAATTCTGACTTTGTGTCTTCTGCCAGTTCGTGAATGGTACGAAGGGCTAAGTATGGAGCACAGTTTACGCCAAAGGTTACTGTTTTTAATTTAAAATCGCGTAGTGGACTATTGGTAGATTTTCGGAAAATAATTCACTGAAAATCTTGATCATCTTTAGGAACGACTATTTGTCGATACATCTTTTCGACATCCTCACTGAATATGTATTTGTATATACGCCAGTTTAATATGAGGAGCGTTAAATCTGGTTAGAGTGTGGGTCCCGTAAATAGAATATCATTTTAAAGACAACTCTAACTTTTGTTGTTTTTTTGTCTGGCTTTACTACTGCATGATGTGGCAAGTAGAATGAGTAATATTTGCCTTTTATGATTTTTTCGCATGGGCTTACTTCATCCATGTGATCTAAATGGAGGTATTCTTCTAAGGCACCATCATAATCTTGTTTGAGCTCACTTTTTCTAAGTAGGTTTTTTTCCATACATAGAAACTGTTGCATTGCAGAGGTGCGAAAGTGACCTAAGGCGAGAGTGTCGGGAGATTGTTGTTTTAGTGGTAGTCGTACGACATACCGACCATCATCTGATCTGGTCGTTGTGGCTTTGTAAAAGTCTTCACAATGGTGTTGTAATTGAAATGGGGGGGAGTTCTTCTAACTCCCAAAATTTTCTCAACTGTGAATTGAGGTACTCGTTTGAGATTTCCTTAACTTGAGTTGTCATTGTTGTGGCTGGTACCGCAACTAGTCCACTTAGGACCCATCCGAAAATTTTTTTTGCGCTAGAAGTGTTTTTGAAATTTTTTCAATACCTTCTAGTATAATTTGTGATATAAGGTCGATGCCTAATAGAAGGTCTATTTGAACGGGGGTGTTGCAGTTGGGATCTGGCAGCTTTAGGTGTGTAACCTTTTGCTATTGCTTGCTATTTATAAGATAGCTTGGGAGCATGTTCGTGAGTTGCGGTAAGACTATCGCATCTGCTTGAATGCGCTTATCCGCTTGGCGGGAAATTAGGGTAATGGGGCAGACTTTATTTGAGTTTTGTACTACTCTTCCGCCCATTGCCGTAATTTCAGAATTGGATTGTTTTGTTGGCAGTTCTATCCCATTTTGTGCCCTAGACGCTATTAATCATCGTTGTGATCCTCGGCCCCTAATAGGACTCTTCGTGTGAACAGTTCTCCTCGATGTTCGATGGAGACAACTGCTGTGGGTAGTAATACCCTGCTTTGAATCTCGCTGTGAGGCGTTCGAGTTTTGAACAGGGACCGGAAATAAGAGTTATTTTACAATTTTTAATAAAAAAAATCATACATAAAGGAACACCACAGAAAAGTTTTGATTACACCATCATGATTTTCATATAGTTCATGCGAAATATTGTATGGTTTTTAAATTTTGATTTTTATATATTTAGATCAAAAATAAAAGTTATTTTTGATTTTTATTTTTTTAGATCAAAAAATAAGAACTGTTTTTGATTTTTATATTTTTAAATTTGTGACATAATGTTTCTTAATCTCTGTTGAGCTTTAAAGTAAAACTAAGGTGTACGGTTATAATAACAACAAAATGTTATGCCCCTGTACTTGAAATAATGCTATTACTTGTTCTTTCATTTTTGTTCTTGTTATTATAAGCGTACACCTTTTATTATTAGCGTAATCTTATTGTTGTTTTCAATTTACTAATTTCAATGCATATTACATATTACATGATAGCATTCAATCGCGAGGGAGAAGTTGTGATGAGCACTGCTTAAATGTATTCATACGTAATTTTTATTATATTGAAGGCTCCAATGGAGAATGTAAACTTTGTAAAAAAAAAATTAGTGCACTCTGTTTAACTAATACGATATGAAAAGACATTTACAAAGGACCATAGTGATATATACGATGAAAAAAGGGCTAAAATAGAAAGCAGTGAAGCATGCAAAAACGATAAAAAAATTAAATTTACCGTTGAAATGTCCGTGAATGAAGTTGTTAATTCTTGCATCACTTTGTTGACTAAACAATCAGTGCCCTTGTCACATTTTGATAGTGAGCCATTTAATACATTAACAAACCCAATATTTGATGGTCTACATATTCCAAAAATAAACTCAAGAAATATTTTACACCATTTGAAAGATCAAGATAAGATAAGATAAGATAAGAAATTTAACAAAAAATAAAATACTTTGCTTAAAAATGAATACAGCTACTCGCCACGATCGGGCTATTTTGGGTGTAAATGTGCAAATAATCACATCCAATAAACTTGAAATATTCACAATAGCCATGCTTGAATTGAAGCAGAAACATACTGCGCAATATTTAACCACTAAAATTGAAAATGTTTTGAAAAGTTTCAATATAGATAAGGCGCAAGTTTATGCAGTAACCACTGATAACGGCAGGAATATGGTGAAAGCGGTGGGGCTGTTATCATTGCATAGTGATGACGAAGAAAGTGACAGTGAAATAGAAGACAATTACGAAAGTATTGTGTGCAATGTAAGATTCGAAAATATTATTTCTATTAAATGTGCTACCCACACCTTGCAGTTAGCTGTTAAAGACTTTTTAGATAACTTAAATACAAATGTAGTGAATAAGTCACGGAATTGTGTAAAATATTTGAGAACACCTGCATATCGGTAAGTTATTTCCTTAAACTTCGCATGTACAAAATGTGTTCTTGTTAAATTTTTCATTCTATTCCAGACATAGTATAAAAAGTAGCCAAACCCTTAAACCAATATTGGATGTACCAACACGTTGGAGCTCCACTTGTCTATATATCTTCTATATAAATAAAAATGAATTGTTGTTCGTTAGTCTGATTAAAACTCGAGAACGGCTGGGCCGATTGAGCTGACTTTGGTTTTAAAATGTTTGTCGTAGTCCAGGGTAAGGTCTAAACGGTGAGCAAATAAGGGAAAAATTACGAGTAAGATAGAGTAAAACGACAATTCCATTTTCCCATATAAAAGTTGACCACTTACTTGCTGTCAAACATTTGACGGTATTTGTACTCTCAGTTCCACTCGAATTGAAGAACGCATTAAAACAAGACTTTTGAATCGACAACATAATATCAACTTTTGCTCATAACATCGTGTATTTAAATTTCAATTTCAAATTTCAAAATATATAAATATAATTAATGTGTTGACATGTTTGATGGTGCCAACCTTGCAGTGTTACCAACTCTCAAAAATACATTTATTATAATAACAGAGGGACATCTCTGCCTGTGCAGACTCCACATTGCTCATTGCTTACTAGATATAGGAAATACTACATAGTTTGCCATATATCATGCTTCTAAAGCTCATCTCTTCAACAGTTTAACAGCGCAGTTTCATTTAAATGAAAATTTCGAAGAGGCAACATGTTCCATTTCCACATATGCCGACGGCATTTTAATTTTGGTAATATGAAAATTAGAAGAGCGAGTTAAGACGGTTGTGTTATATTATAAAAATAAAGTACATTTTCAAAATAACATTTAATATTTAGTATATGTAATATTGCTAATTTATAGAAATATTATGGAAATTGGGTTGGGAAGTCTTAAATTTAATAAACTTATACAAGCATAAATCAAAATATCATTTCTCATTTTAAATTTAATTTGTATTTTAATTGGTATATAAAAGTTATGCCACAATTATTATATAGTAGTCCAAAAATATAAATTCTTATTTTTCCCAGAAATACATTTGTAAAAAAGGAAAGATATCCTTTGTTATTATCTTATTTTTTCTAAAAATACATTTGTAAACAAAAGGATATTTATCTTTTTTTTTTATGTTCCACACAAAAGATTTAAGGAGTTCAAGAGCTCAAAACGTGCCCTACATCAGCTACCTACCCGACGGCATTTCGCAAATGATAAAATAAATTTTTCAAGAGCTCAAAGCATACGCTACATCACCTCGAACCTAGCTACCCTACGCTTTTGCGCAAATGATTATATCATGATAGCAAATGCCCACATACAGATTTGGCAATGGCAATAACAGTTAGTATTCTATAAATTCTATCCTGTCGAGATGCCCTGTAATAAGTGTATCCGACCGTTCCATTGTTTTGTCATCTCATGTAAAAAGCACGTGTATCCGAACGTTACATTGTTTTGTCCATAAATTGAGAGACTTTTTGCTGCGCTCCTACTTTAACATCCTTGGTTTTGTCATCTCATGTTAAAAAAAATAAACATTTAATTGGAAAAATAAGAAAGTAATAATTGTATCCGAACGTTCCATTGTTTTGTCATCTCATGTAAAAAGCACGTGTATCCGAACGTTACATTGTTTTGTCCATAAATTACATCCTTGGTTTTGTCATCGTATGTTAAAAAAAAAGAAACATAATAAGAAAGTAATAAGTAAGTAATAAGTGTATCCGAACGTTCCATTGTTTTGTCATCTCATGTAAAAAGCACGTGTATCCGAACGTTACATTGTTTTGTCTCGCCGGCTCAGCTAGTATGTAATATGTTGAAGCGACTTCTACACTTAAAAGAATTTTGCTGTGAAAATTTTCCATTATCCGATCAACTCCAAAGACATGAGTGGGCGGAACTAGAAAAAATTATGCAGGCTCTACAACCAGCTACCACAACAGGGCACTGGCCATTTGGGGAACATCCGTCCAAAATGGGCCCTACAACGACATCTGCCGTGGCTGCGGAGTAGCAGGGAACAAGGAAACAATCTTCCACTTTCTCTGCGAATGCCCAGCTCTAGCATAGATCCGACACAAAACACTCGGAATCCACCAAGCACCAAACCTTGAATGGATTTCCACCAAAAGCATATCGGACATAAGTAGTTTCATCGAAACCTCAAAATGGTTTGAGAGAGAAGGTGAAACGTAATAGCAGATACAGAAGGTTCTACGAATAGTGTATCAAAATGGCACGTCAAGTGCTAATTGAGCCCGATAGGGCTGCACTCCTACCTACCTACCTACCTCTACAACCAGTAAATACTCTGACGCTGAAACTACAAAAATCTAATTTATTGTTCGGAGATTTTTATTAAAATTGGCTAGAGCTTATTTTTACTCTAAAAGACTTCATTACTGAGATGACCAGACAACTTCTGGATCACATCGAAAAAAGGCAAACAAAGTTGCTTGAATGTGACACTATGTATGCAGCCCTATTTCTAGACCCCAGATTTAAGCGTGTGTTGTCAAATGAGAAAATAAATTCGGCCATAAATCATTTAAAAAATGGTGCTCCAGCTAGTAAACGTGGTGAGCTAAGACAATAAATTTAAAATAATTTGTAATAATTTATAATATATTTTTATTGTTTTGTTTGTTATTTTTTTAATGTTTTTTATTTGTATTGTATTTAAGCAAAACACTGAAACTCAGCGATTTTCATGCTGGGCACCACATGTTGCAGAAGACTTATTTCTAATAGATGAAAGCTCCGTTGCAAGCTCTCGATCTTTATTAGCTGACGGTTTAAAGTCAATGGAGATGAATTATTCGTCTTCGGATGAAGATGACATTCCTACGTCAATAAATGACAGCCTCCGAAAAGCGTATTTTGAAATAGATAATTATAAAGAAAAACGTTTGGGTACTTCTGCTAATTTATTGGAATATTGGGAGAGCAAAAAAATTGCGTATCCATGGCTTCGAAAATTAGCTTTAATTCTTCATTCTGTACCTGCCACTCAAGTCAGTGTAGAAAGGTCATTTTCGGCACTCAGATTGATATTGGGAGATTTGAGATATAATTTATCTGAGGAACATTTAAAATCGATTATGATGGTAAAATTGAACACCTGAAAAAACCTCTTAACACTGACTTGAATGGCAGCCAAAACTTATAAGCCTCTCGCAGTAGTAACCATTACTTTTTAAGTTTTACGTAAGCTAAGAATTTTAGAATTTTTTTTATTTCGCTCTATTCACGTTTTATAGCTGATACATTATCCATGATATTTTCATAATTTTATATATTTTAATTGTCAATTTCTTCTTTATCACTACGCCTAAATTTGCTTCTTCTGAATACTGTTTTAATTAAAGCATTGCTACCGTGAATATATCTACGTAAGAGTTTATTGGACGTTTGATAATGGATAAGTATTCATATATAAAAATTGGAATGATGCAGCATATTGTAATACATACGGCATAAATAAATAAATAAATAAATAAAAATTTTGAATTGATTTTTATTATTGATAAAAAAATAAAAATCAAACATTGTTTTTTTTTTTTTAGATTATTTACAATCTGTCCGAGGACAATAAGCAATTTGTGTAATACTACATTAACTTAACCTAAGTTGCTGTACTCCAGCGAGTACAGAACTAATATACAGAAGTGCCTATAAGATATACATATGTACATACTTATAAACAGCTTATTTTCTATATGGCAAATCTAATATATGAAGCCGTTTAAGACGGTTAATTTCGTTTGAGTCATCTAATAGGGCTAATGCAACTGGGTTAGTATGATAACTCAATCTATTAAAATAATTTCTACTGAATCTTTTGATTTCATTTTTAACTAAAGCTAAACCTGTATCATTAATGATTATTTTATTTGACACAAACCAGGGTGCATTTAAAATTTTCCTAAGTGCAATGTTTTGAAATCTTTCGAGAATTTCGATGTTTGAAGTACTTGCTGTGTACCCCACAGCTGGATGCTGTACGTCCAAATAGGTTTAAGCATAGTTTTGTAAAGTAGTAATTTGTTTTTGTACTTAGTTCTGATTTCTCCCCTAAAAGCCAGTACATTCTTTTAAGCTTCAGATTTAATTGTTTTCTCTTAGTTTGAATGTGCAATTTCCAGGTCAGTCTTCTGTCCAGATGCAAGCCTAGGTACTTAACATCGCTTTTAGATGGTATCTCAGAATTATTCAGAAAAATACTTGGACAATTACCTTTTCTCAAAGTGAAGGTGACGTGCACAGATTTGTCTGTGTGCACTGCAATATTCCACTTTTTGAGCCAAACATCAATACTTCTAACTACTTCTTGTACCATAATCGAAGCTTCAATTGCACAAGGGCTGCATGCTAAAATTGCTGTGTCATCTGCATATGTGGCAGTTAGTACGTTATCTAACAAAGGAATATCAGTTGTGTATATTGTATACAAAACTGGGCCTAACACGCTACCTTGTGGGATTCCTGCCTCAATTCTATTAATATTTGATCGCTCTTCCCGAACTTTGACGTAGAAAAATCTATCATTCAGATAAGATTTAAGCAATAGAAAAATTGGAGCAGGTAATAGTTTTTTGAGTTTGTTCATGAGCCCAGTGTACCAAACACGATCAAAAGCCTGTTGAATATCGAGAAAAACAGCAGAGCAGTACTGTTTAGATTCTAGTGCTTTTCGAATAGTATTAACAATACGATGGCATTGCTCTGGTGTTCCGTGATTTTGACGAAAACCGAACTGGTGTTCGGGAATGATAGATCGTTTTTCTAGCTCAGGCAGTAGTCTTCCAAGAAGTATTTTTTCAAATACTTTGGAGAGCGTTGGCAGTAAACTTATTGGCCTATACGACTTCATTTCACTTTCTGGTTTGTTCGGTTTTTATATCATAATAATTTTTGAGCACTTCCATTGAAGAGGAAAGTGTTGTAAACGAAGTACTGCGTTAAATAGAAGTGTAATATATTTGAGTGTTGTGTCTGGCAAGGATTTTAAAACTTTTGCATTAATTTGATCAAAGCCGGGTGTTTTATTGTTGCTGTGTATCATTATTTGGTTAGCGATTTCGTGTGAATGGAAAGGTTCGATGGGCAAATCCATTTGACAGGGACTAACTAAGAATTCGTTTATTTCATCATTATCTGTTGCAGTACAAAGACTAAAAGGTTGGAAAATTTTCGTTAAGTTCATAGCGAATGCATCAGCTTTTGAAAAGTCAGAGCGACACCATTGGGCTTTCCACAACGAGAAGTCATCATTTTTTGTGCCTAAAAATTTTAAGTAATTTTGTATACAATCGTTTTTAAATTCAAATAAACGTTGTTTAAGCTCTTTGGTTATTTTATTGAGGGCAGTTTTATCATTTCGATTCCTACTGATTTGCCAACTTTTTCTTATATCGGGTGATTTTTTAAGAGCTTGATAACTTTTTTTTAAAAAAAAACGCATAAAATTTGCAAAATCTCATCGGTTCTTTATTTGAAACGTTAGATTGGTTCATGACATTTACTTTTTGAAGATAATTTCATTTAAATGTTGACCGCGGCTGCGTCTTAGGTGGTCCATTCGGAAAGTCCAATTTTGGGCAACTTTTTCGAGCATTTCGGCCGGAATAGCCCGAATTTCTTCGGAAATGTTGTCTTCCAAAGCTGGAATAGTTGCTGGCTTATTTCTGTAGACTTTAGACTTGACGAAGCCCCACAAAAAATAGTCTAAAGGCGTTAAATCGCATGATCTTGGTGGCCAACTTACGGGTCCATTTCTTGAGATGAATTGTTCTCCGAAGTTTTCCCTCAAAATGGCCATTAGAATCGTGAGCTGTGTGGCATGTAGCGCCATCTTGTTGAAACCACATGTCAACCAAGTTCAGTTCTTCCATTTTTGGCAACAAAAGTTTGTTAGCATCTTGGTTGACATGTGGTTTCAACAAGATGGCGCTACATGCCACACAGCTCGCGATTCTATGGCCATTTTGAGGGAAAACTTCGGAGAACAATTCATCTCAAGAAATGGACCCGTAAGTTGGCCAACAAGATCATGCGATTTAACGGCTTTAGACTATTTTTTGTGGGGCTACGTCAAGTCTAAAGTCTACAGAAATAAGCCAGCAACTATTCCAGCTTTGGAAGACAACATTTCCGAAGAAATTCGGGCTATTCCGGACGAAATGCTCGAAAAAGTTGCCCAAAATTGGACTTCTCCGAATGGACCACCTTAAGACGCAGCCGCGGTCAACATTTAAATGAAATTATCTTCAAAAAGTAAATGTCATGAACCAATCTAACGTTTCAAATAAAGAACCGATGAGATTTTGCAAATTTTATGCGTTTTTTTAAAAAAAAAAGTTATCAAGCTCTTAAAAAATCACCCGATATATGTACATATGTATGTAGTTGAATCTGAAGATTCAACTTACATTTCAGAGAAATAAAAATATTTAAAAAATACTTGTCTTTTTTTGTGTGTCGACGAGTTTGACAGTGGTGGAGTCGTTTGACGACGCAACTCCCGCTCTGAATCGTCAAAACCATTCCTCCGCTGTTCGAACTGATAGAGTACCATCCCCCAAAACACCATTCATCTCACGGGACGTTTCTCTAGCGCATTTGCCTTTAACGAAGGAAAACTTTAAAATAACATGAATTTCGAAGTTATAGCCCTGACAGACGAGCAAAATTAATGCGCCTTAAGCAACGCTAATGCGCACTGAAATTTTATGGAGACAGACGGCAGACTTGTGCATTTAGACAGCTGAAATTTCTTTATTTATTAAAAAAAAAGTGAAATAAAAGTGTGCGAAAAAGTTAAGAATATTGGAAATATGGATAGCAAACTGTGCGTTGATTACTTTCTGCCATCTAAAAATATTATAATTTGTTTTTGTTAATATACTTGCACATAATTTAATTAGCAAAATAAAACAGCTTAACACTGATGCTGTAAACGCAAATGAGGCGACAGACTCCAAGCGACATCTGTCAAAAAATAGCAAAAATCGGTCATTTTTAAGCAGTGTTGCCTACTGAAATTTGGTAAATTCAGGAGGAAGAGAGATACATATTTGTCAACCTAATATTTGCTTTGGTCATCAAAAGTTTCGATATCATGTTAAAATACCAAGCGGTCGGACATTTGCCCACATATAATTATGTGTCCATGTACAAATATTAAAGAATCATACGCAAATTGTTTGTAAATTTATCTATATGCAACATATGTATCTAGATATGTACACTCAATGCTTCATGCAAAATCTCCGTTGACCCGAACAACCAATGTTTTGTCAAAGAGTCAATGTGTCGAAGGACCTACGCGATGTAAAAGCGGCATAACATTGTGTTGTTGGTAGAAAACCCGACCTGTGCCAAAAAATAAGCGAACGGCCGGAGATTGTCACCGCTTCCCTTGCCGCTCTAACAGCTTCGCCTACAACCCAGCGTAAATATGTATGTTTATGTATGAGCTTGCATGCATACATATCGATGCTGATTTTCGCGACCCACATAAAAATATTTTAGAATTGACCAATATTTTAAATCAACAAGAACTATGTTGCCACTTTTGTCACTTCTTTCTGTGTTTTGCGAGTTTGCGGTGTTATCCGTTTTCCCTTCTAGAACAAACATCAGGAAGTTGTTCAATTTATGATTTTTAGCGTTTGCCATTGTCGTGAAAAGACATGCTCGGGAATATGTGACGACGGCTTTTAGGAATGGAGCGAGCTTGCTTGTTGAAACTACGCTTGCGTTCAGGAATGAAAATGTTGTGTAATTTACTATAAATTATAAATAAGTTTTGAATAATAAAGTAGACGATTTATGTATACATATTTATCACTATTGTAATATAAACAGTTTTTTTTTAATATAATGATAGTCTGTTACATACATACATATGCAATGAAGTTTACAAAAAAGTAGTCCTTACTTTCACATTAACTACAAATATTGCTTTGAAAAAGTAAATTAATTAACATGTAATCAATTGAACCTGTATTCATAAATATACACAAAGCGAATTCATATGAATACACATGTTTGCATAGAAACGTGTAAACCCTGCCAGCCAAAAGTGGTGACAAAACTAGTGAAACACTAAGTTCTCAAACACTCAAAACTGGTAAAAAAAAAGTGCTGCGCACGCCATAGGCGCTGTGCAGATTGTAACCACTTTTTTTTAAATAATAATAATATCTGAAACAAGTATTAATTTTATCTGATCATTTCAAAAATAATAAAGCAAAGATTTGTTTTCACTTTTTATAATGGAATGTGCTGGCCGCCTTAAACGCATAAAACACATAAGTATGTATTTATTTTCGCGTATTATATTGGACTGTGCCGTCCACTTGCAAGCAACACACACTTATTTTCACATACTTACTTAGCAATTTATATTTGTTGCTTCTGATGATGTTCCAATTCTGTTTTGATTTCCAATGCTATAAAAACAAATGAAGTAATTGTTTCCTGTTTTACGAGCGCGAATAACATGCGTCGTTCAATCGTTTCTTTTATTAACCTTTTTGGTATTTTCTTTTGGCTCTATTGACATTTATGTTTTTTCATTCGCACTCATTCAAATAAATGAAGAAATGAGATAACTCATCATTCATCGCGTCGCTAGGTAAAAAAAATAACCCGAACATGAGCGTTGCTGTTAGTGCATAGAGAAAAATGTGTAATTGTATTGAAATATATGAGAAAAGTGGTTAGCCGTGGCTGGCAAGGTTAATATAAGCAAAAGAGCTAGCATACGTCTGTAATAGCAATATATAGTACTTATAGTCCTGAGCATAATTTTTATTCCATGCTCAGCTCTGTTAAGATTTCTTCTGTCGAGCTAGCAGTGGTGAAACTTCCTCATCTCGACCGAGTTAGCCAAAAATATTTTTACGTTCTCCGCGTCCTGAACCTTCTCTATGATATACGTTCTCTGCTGTCATTATAATGCTTACATATTAACAGCAGCATCACTTGATTGCTGATCACCGTTAAGTTATTAAGCATATAAGATATTAAATTCTAAGCTAAGTACGTCAGTAGGATTCTGGCATTCGATAACACAAACAATATCGGCTAGGGTGGAGAATCGGACAACATC
>NW_024396572.1:816110-839352 GCF_016617805.1 Bactrocera tryoni
TTATAGAAACTGCTAACACTAGAAATTTAACAGACTTCAAAGTCATTTATTTTGAAAATATAAAAAAGCGGAATACTGAAATATATATTTGCTGCGGCGGATTATTGTTTTAACACCAAGTACGCAATTAAAATTTCGAAACTAGTCACCCGAATGATGTATCAGCTTCAATTTATGCGCAACTTGCAGGAATGGGATTTCAAAAAAACTATACTAAAAGAAATATAGAAGGGCTTAGCTCGGATGCAACCGAAAATTTTATACTCTTGCAAGAATCAAAACCGGGGGAAATAATTTAAGGTGCAAAATCAATCATAAAGAGTAAACTCAGCCGGATGTTCGAAAATGCTGATATTAGTTTTATAGGGGCTAGGCCAAGTTTTCGCTCAAATTTATAATTTTTAGGCACAAAGATATACTGTTATCATGAAAACAAGCTTTCTTATTTTCATTGGGATAACTCACTTATTGGTCTACATATGCGGTACAAAGTCCCCCCGAAGTTCGAAAATATTTATATTAAGTATATGGGGGGCTGAGCTGAACTGAACGAATCAAGTGGAATTTAAAAATGTGCTATATGGAAAGTAGGCGTGGTTGTAATCCGATTTCGTCCATTTTCACAATGTGAGATAAGAATGTAAGAATAATGCCACGTATTAAATTTTGTCGAAATCAGTCAGTCGGGTTCAGAGATATGGGGTTTCCCCAGAAAGTGGGCGGTGCCACCCCACGACCCAATTTTCACATCGGATCCCATAAGGCTCTCCCACATCATCCCGGAGTTTAAATTTAATGTCTCTGGCGTAATAAGTTATTGGGTTATTGCGCTTTTAGTAGTTTTAAACGGTATCGTTAAATGAGGAGGGAGCGGGGTTATTTTCCGATGTCATTTTTTGCACTGTATTCAACCAATTCCGGTTTTTTCCGCACAAATTGACTGACGACCAAAAATTGCTCAGAATCCAATATTCGAAGAACTATTATTTTACCAAAAATCACATCTTAACTATTGACCACTCCCCGTATTCACCTATGGTACCGTGCGACTTCTTTTTTTTTCGGAAAATTGGATTTACCCATGAAAGGAAAGTGTTATGTAGATGTAGAGCCATTCAAAAGGCTTGCACCGGCATACTGGTGGCCATACCGGTCAACTAGCTAAAACACTAGTGCATGCTTTTGAACCGTGCAAAAAGCTGTATTGAAGCAGAAGGAGACTATTTTGAATAACATAAATTGATTTAGCAGAAAAAATCATTTTTTCTGTTTTTTTTTTAAGTCCTGTTTACTTTGGAACACTCCTTGTATACAGTTAAGGAAAACTTAAAACATATAGGTCTGAAATTTATATTAGGCACAGAAATATGCATTAGGCTCCATATTTCGGAAGTAAGTAATGCAGGAATATTTTTAAATACATCTCGAACGTGTTCGAATGGTGAAACTTGTAGCAAAACTTCAGAACCTTCCTTCAGATACGACAGAAATATTCGTAGCAGGTATTTTACCCCGTTATGTTTAAAGATCACATCAGTTAGAAACTGTTTGTTTTGCTGATTTTGCATCTGTGTTTTAAGATTTTCATAGAAAAAATATATCCCATAGAAGACCATAACACAGCGATCATGAGGAGGAAGATGATAATTTACCAGAATGTGGGGTTGTAATGTCTCTTAAAGACGGTAGCGGTTTTATTAAAAAACGTATCGAACCTTGTATAATTCGGTATAGAAAGTTTAGCCCAGATATGCCCAGAGTTGAATATTTCCGCGAAATGGTAATGCTTTACTATCCATGGCGGAATGAGCAGCAAGATCACATTGAAAACGATAATTATCAGACCTGCATAACACATCGTATACCAATTGAAGAAAATCGAAAAAATATGATGTAATTGAGCAAAGAGGAGAACTCAAAAATATTCTAGAAAGTCTTTATAATGAAACAGACTTAAAAGAAGGTGCACAAAATGAACTACATACCTCTTTTGGAAAATGAGTTCAGAGTGCTGACACTTCCACAAATGAATCGAAATATAAATATTAAACTATCCCAATTAATTCCAGTTGAGGAACTATCTTCTTTAGTTCGAAGTCTAAATACTAAACAAGGAACCTATTTGACACATTTGATGCACCAGCTAAAAATAAGTCGGTAATTTTATGAGTTCATTGGCCGCGTTGCCGTTGTAGAAAAAAATGGTTTGATATCTGACATATTATAGACCGAGCTCTTAACTATCGTTACAATTCTACATCTGGATCTAATCCAAGTTCTTTGAAAGTTATTCTTTGCACACATATGTACATGTAAAACAGCATTCGGAGTAGGTGGTTCCGAAATTCTAATGCCCTTAAGCTCAGTCGAATCCCAACTGAGGCTATCCATTCAACTGCTAAAGACTCAATTAAAGGAATTGGTATAATTGAAAATGTTAATATTTTGGAAAGGTTTTTTTCAAAACTTCTGAAACGCAGAGACTGCCCTATGAGTTGACACTGAAAACCACCGCCACCACCTATTGCAGTAAATATAAACATGTGTGATGGCTTGTTTAATGGGGCAACTGTACAACTTACGCAAATTGATTTCCATTATTCTTTTCCATCAACTTTATGGATTAAGTTCTTGGAACCTTCTGTTGGTTTGATAGCACGTTCAAAAAAGCCTTATCATCTAGTAAGTACATGGACACTAATTGAAAAAGTGATGAAATCTTTTCAACACAAAAGAAATGTGCAAATTTCAATTGAAAGAAATCAATTTACAGTTGTTCCGGCTGAGGGATTAACCATTCATTTAGGTCAGGGTGCCACATATGGTAAAGGTGTCGTTCATACTAGACCCCAAGTTTCTTTAAATTGAAATTGACTAGAGCTTCGATATATGGTTGCAGTTGAGCTACTACTGCAGAAGGTCTTTTCATTATTAGAAATTTTATTCCCTCTCACAAGTTTTCTGTTTTAGAAAACTGATGGAATTGAATACAAAAAAAAGCTCTGATAACCACTTTCAATTTTATGATTTCCCGAACATCAAATTTTATTCCATAATGTTCAGAGTCTCCACACCCACATTAATGATATAAAAGGCGACTGTCTGATGCTATCTTCAGATATTTTATGTTTTGTAGAAACTTAGAGTTATCCCTATGAAAATTTTGATATACCAGGACTTACTCCAATTAACGAGCTGAGGATAGATAGCACGGAGTCAAACAATAGCAATAAACGTGGCATTATACTATATGCAAAGCAGAGCTCTATAGAAACAAAAACTGTATAGAAAGTTTGTTCTGGCCGCAAAGTTCTAGAAGTAGCTTTTTTTGAAGATTTCAATATTAATATTCTGGTTCTATACAGAAATTAATTTTTCTGTCAGACATTTAATTGCAGAACTTCAGGAAGTTCTTACTTCTGAGTAATGCAATCAAAATGTCCTAATTGTTGGAGATTTTTACATTTCTCTAAAGTTTACAGGGACTGCAATAAAAAGTCTTATCCAAGAAAAAAGCTTTAGTTCCCTGCTTGGTGCAGCATATTCAACTACACCTACATACATGTACCCAAATTGATTTGACATTTCCAAATATGTATCTTTTCCATCTTATTGCAATTACTTATGCGACAGTACTGTTTGTGTCTCTATTTCAAACTAAAGTTTTTTTCAAACACCATGACCTTATAATGGTATAGCAATTCGAACAGTAATTTTTAAGAAAAATTTAGTGAAATAAGATTCAATAATATGTAAAGACTCTAATTAAGACAAGTAAGGAAGGGTGCCACTGAACATTTTGTATTCTCGCAACTTGCAAGAATCTAAGCCAGGGAAATATCTTAAGGTGTAAAACCAATCATAAAGAGTAAACTCAGCCGGATGTTTGAAATCCTGATATTAGTTTTATAGGGGCTAGGCCAAGTTTTCGCTCAAATTTATCATTTTTAGGCACAAAGATACACTGTTATGAGGAAAACACGCTTTCTTATTTTCATTGAAATAATTCACATATTGGTCGATATATGCGGTACAAAGTCACCCCGAAGTTCGAAATATTAATATTAAGTATATGGGGGGCTAAGGGAAGTATTGGTCCGATTCAACACATTTATGACTTATAGACATACCATTACAAGTAAGTACAGGGGTCTAAATATTCGTTACCAAGGGGCTTGAAAAGTTTTTATTCGATTTAATATTTTTGTTCATAAGGTGGCAGACACAAAAGACATTATTTTTGCAAAGTTTTATCCCGTTATAATATTTGCTTCTTAATTTGTGTACTGGAAACAGAACGAATCAAGTGGAATTTAAAATTGTGCTATATGGGAAGTAGGCGTGGTTGTAATCCGATTTCGTCCATTTTCACAATGTGAGATATAAATGTAAGAATAATGCCACGTATGCCAAAAAGTAGGCGGTGCCACGCCCACGTCCCGATTTTCACACCGGATCCCGTAATGCTCTCCCATACTATTCCGGAGGTAAAATGGGAGTGAGCGGAGTTATTCTTCGATTCCATCCATTTTCACACTGTCGGTGGAAGTTCTTGTAAGATTTGTACTCAGCAAATTTGGTTGTTGTAGCTTAAATGATTTAGGAGGTATGTACATTAAACTTGTTAGGGGGCGGTGCCATGTCCATTTTTTCAACAAATTTTGCCCACAGATGCCCCATGCTACTGTGATCCTCTGTACCTTAATTTAGTGCGTAGTTATGGCACTTTATATGTTTTCGGTTAATGGCGATTTATTGGCTCTGTAACTCTCTCTTTTAGGCTAAGCATGAAAAAACGGAATAAAGAGCTCTCTTGTAATTGAACGGTGAAACCGATTGCACGTGTTTTTCATTTTAACGCAATATTTAAGCTTTCTCGTGACAGGCAATTAGGCTTTTATCTTTTATTCGCGCACTCTCAAGTTATTTTTTCGCATCTCAAAACCGCTTGAGATGTTTCATGGCGCCCGAGCAGGGGCTAAGTGCGTGCGCTTAGAATACAAGTATAAGTATTTTATTTTACTTTTGTTTCCCTTTTAATTAACTATTTTCGTGACTAATTGCCTGTCAATTCGTTTCGTTTTCGGCCGTCGGAAAAGTGAAGTGGAAAAATAAACATCACCTGAAACAAAAAAACAAAGAAATATACAAAGAAAAAAAATACCAATAGAAAAATACTTATACATATAATGGAAGTGGCCAAGTGCAGTGATACCTAAAAACACAAAAAAACAAAAATAAATACAAAATATAAAACACAAAAACTAAAGTGATAATAAATAGAAATAGTGGCGTGAAAAGTATTTAAGACTTACATATATATACGTAAAGTGTAAACTACAGTGATTAAATATACATGCATAATATGTATATAAAAAGTGGAAAAGAATAATTCAAACATATGTATATACAAAAAATATAAAGCAATATATACATATAAATTAAACCAATAGTTTGTGGTTTTGATTTTTAAAAAAGGATAGCGGACTCGCGTCCGCGTCTTTATTATAAAAATGTTGTATTAAGACTGAATACAATTTTTACCTTAAGTCTAAATTAAACCTACGCTTGTACCAGGTCACGTTCCCTATAGTCAACAGTTAATCAGATGCGCGTGTGAATCCGCTAATAATGCTGATGCGACGTCAGCTATTGCTGGGTTTCGAGTTTCGTACTGAGTTGCTGACCGATGCACAGTGGTTCCATTTGTATGGAGGATAGCGACAAAAATAGTTAGAATAGAGATACTGACCTGCAATATACACAGCATATTTCTGTTCATGCAAGTACGATATTCTGAAAAAATCGCAATTGTATAACGCCCACTTTTCATATTCTACATATATATATAATTCTAACGTTAAAATATCTGAGCATGTGATAAATTTTGTTCCAATTCCCGGATTTATTATTAATAAATAGAAAGGAAAACGGATGTGCCATTTAATTTTATAAAATTAAACAATTTATTTTTTACAGTTCAAATAAAATTTTTATTAATTTGGAAGAAAAATAAGGACGTTGTAAACCTCAATAAAAAATTCCTTTGCGTAATTAGTCTTCCAACAATTTTATTGTAGATTTTAATAATGCGCTTTTCTTTTTGCATGGCAATTTTCGTTGACCTGTAATAAATGAATCTAAGCTCAACAATAACATATGTATTTAGTAAATCCGTATTTGTTGCAATTCGAGAAGTTTTCCTCGTATGTTGAAGCTCATACCTCTTAATATCCTTGTTTTTGGCTTCCGCAGCTTCCTCTGATAGTTCTCCAATGGATATTATTGCACTCTCGATGACTTCGGAACCATGCACTAGGATCTTGTGAACTGAAGGTGGAAGATAGAACCAAGGGTACTTCTCTACAAGCCCTTTAGCAGTTTCAAGTGCGAATTGCTTAAATTTGTCCGCGTTTATTTTATATCCTGATGACATAGCTTGCAGTAATGCTGCACATCTTAGTATGAGCTCTTCGTCAACGCCCGTTATTTGAGAAGCCAAACCAGCATTATTAAAAAAGTGTCTAGCCGTGTTGCCATCGTTTGACGTCCCACTACCTCCTGTTTTTGGCATGCCCACTATTAAACCCATTTCTGATCTAAACTTATTTCTAACCTGAATTTTTTTTTCCATGAATTGAGTTTTATCTTCTGCCGACCTAATTTGCCATTTTATCAATTTCTGCCAATTTTGCTATTCTACGTTGCTTAGTCCGTTAGGAGCATGCAGAGAAATCAGCAGTTGGGCGACCACGTTTACTCGCTTTTGCTTCTTCTTTTTCAGATGGCAAAGAGAGAGTTTCGAGACTTAAGGTAACAACCTCTTTGTAAGAGAGCCAATCCGAGTAGTTTCTTATAACGTCTGACTTTACGCGATGGTTTTGTTTCCACATCACCCCAATGCGTCTGCATAAATATTTTACACATTTCAGTATATCATCATACGGGTGTTCGACACCTTCAAAACCTGTTTTTCTGACTATATCTTCAAAAACTTCCTGACCTTTCGTCGTACTTGATCCATTTTTGGAGTATTAAATTTCAAAAATATAGGAGCGAGAAAATATGCATTGATGAGACGTTCCTACGATAAGAAATTTAAAAAATAAAAATCTCAGAGAGAAAGAGTGAGACAACAACAACTAATTCTACATTTGTTTATTGACATTACTTTCAAAAACCAATGCTTTAACACGCACATTTGATGTACAAAATACACTTTGAAACTAAAAAGTTAGGTTAGTTTAATGAACTTTATTTAGAAACCTGCAAATCCCTGCACGTGAACTTAATATTATTTTAAACTATATACTTGTATCAACATTTACACACTAATCCGGTCACTGCATTCGGTTGACAAAGTTACTAAATCTCCAAATACATTTAACAAAGAACAACAAAACTGAATCAAAAAGACACTTCATTAAAATTTGTTATTCTAAAAACAAAAGAACAATTTAAAAAATTTTTATTACTGAAAAATAATACTATTACCATCTACTTTAATTTCCATTTTCAGTATTTTTATTTAGACACTTTTTTAAATTAAACTTTTGCAGTTGAATGTACACGTTGCTTTCGCTTTTATTTTTGTCAACTATTTACTTCTGTGCAAGGCCGTACATATGTTGCTTTCAGTCAAGAAGTTCCGTTAGAAATAATCAAAACAAACTCAAAATACATAAATTTGATGGCATATGCAACTATTTATTTAGCTACAAGCCCAATATATAAACATAGATTTTTTTATTTTTGTCGTATGGGAAGAACCACCACTGTGTTAACTCCTCCCCTCTTAAATATGATCGTCCTCGATCATCAATAGAAAGGTAGATCGTTAAATTTTATATAATTTGGAATATTATGAGTTTCTTCTGGAAGGGTAACTATTTGACTCATGTTAGGTCTTATTGTCTTCTTTTCTATATATTTTATTTCAATCTTCTTTTTCCGTAATAAGATAAAAATTATTATGGTGGTAGTTAAGGCTACCGATGTCAGGCTGCCAATAGATAGTGTAGCTTTCTTAAGAGAATTTATCCGCCTGATGTTGGTGAGGTGTAATTCTTTTAAAGCTCCCAATGATAGCAATTCAATACGTTCTTTTTCTATTGGGGCTGGTTGCAAAATTGCGGGAATGGCTTCAATTGTTTTTGCTTCGATATTGCTAAATATTTGATTGTTGAGTTGTAAAATATTATGACATGTGTTCCATTTATTTCTTTAGTTTCCCCATCGACTTCTATTTTTCCATTAAATTTATTCAGCAATATTATTCCAGTTTTTTTTTCTTCGATTGTGGGCACGTGATTCCCGTTTGTTATGGTACATGTGGAATTTAAGCTATTTACTATTCTATTTATACAAACGTCTTTACTTAGATCTATTAGATTAATTTTTTTACAAATTGCTATTTCGTTAAAATTTTCACATTGATTTTTAATTCCATATATTTTATTTTTTCCTTTAAGAATTCCTTTATAGTCCGTTTCAATTACATAATTGTTTTCTTTCTTTACAGGTCTTATAATTATTTTTTTAAATGTTTCATAAAAAGTTAACGGAATTTTTATCATATATAAAATCGTCATATCTTTGCTTAGTACATTTATCTTTGAGAATTTCAGTGCCTGTTCGGCAGTTTTAAAAGGCATTTGTGCCTCCTTTAGTTTATTAATAGAAAATTTAACTTCATCAATGCTTTAAAGTATTGAGTTTATTATATTTTGTTTTGCCCATTGGATGGCATATTTAATATTTATTAATTCTTCTTTGATCAATCTTATTCTGTTTTGTAAATTTATCATAATTTCTGTTATAGTGTCTTCATCCTTTTTTATGGTATTTAACGTTTTATTGACAATACAGTCGAACTTCCATAACTAAAAACTTCAACTTACGGAGACTTCGAGTTATAGAAAAAAATTTTTTGTTAAAAAAAAACTCAATTGCTACTTTAGAGTATATTAAATGATGAATATGTATTTTTTGTTTAAAACACACATTACAGAAAACTGTAATAAGTTACAGTGAAGTGAAATATTCAGAAATTAGTGACTGAAAATTTTCTTTTTTTTTGGTATTTTCAGTAAAAAATGACTAATTTGTTTGAAGCCGTATAGTGCTCATCTGTTGTAGTGTCACTTGTCAGCAAATATAAACTCAATGTTCGGAAAGCATTTTCTACATCATTTCTGGAAGGCTGGTGAATAGTTTCTTCTACCGATCCCTCGCCGTCACTCTCCGTTCCGCTTAATATTGGATCATCTAATTCAGGGCCGTAATTCTCAACAATATCAGCATCTGTAGGAAAGCCAGCTGTGCAAAGGTCATTATCTACTTCAATATAATCCTGTTATTTTGTTTGCTTTTAACCATGCTTCGTAATCAGCTTCAATTACATTTTGATATTCATCAGTAGTACTTAAAAAACTCAGAGGTATGGCATCTTCCTCTTCCCATTCAGAATATTGACCAAATCCAGCTTTTTTGAAGCAATTCGCTATGGTTTGATTTTTGACGTCAATATCCCAAGCTTTTGTTACGCTTTAGTGCTTCTTTTACTATTCTGGTACGATAAAAAACTTTCAAGTTTTGAATTACTCCCTGATCCAGCGGCTGTAATTTAGAGGTCATATTCGGTGGAAAAAATGCCAGTTCAATGGCTTTCAGTTTGCTTCGTACGTCTTTTGGATGTGCTGGGCAATTATCAATAAACAATAAAATTTTTCGGCCAGTACTTTGAAAGCGCTTATCCAAATTTAGAAACCATTCTTCAAAAATTGGGCAGTCATCCAGGCCTTGGAGTTTGCTTTATAGTCTACGTGTAACCACTTAATACCACGAAAGCACCGCTTTAACATTTTACTGACAATATGTATTTGTTATATTATTTAACGTTTTTCAAATAAATTATTAATAATTATTTGATTATTATTATTTTGGTTCAGATTATTCAAATTGTCATTTATAATATTAAGATCATTATGATATGATCAGGAGATCCGGCGATGTATTTCCACGCCGTTCCTAATATGTCAATTGATCTCCTCCTCTTTTTGTTTTCTACCGGTTTAAGGGTGTTAAGGATTTCAAAAATTTGGGTAGTTTCATGTTTGAGGATAGGATAAAGGAAGTTATCTTTAGGGACTTGAGTGGTTATTTCATTATAAGTTTCTGTCAGGAAATGTTCGTAACAGTCTAGGTCAATGAGGTGTATTAGGCTAAGTGTAAAGATGTAATCACCGTGAAAATAATTATAAATTTGGATAGATCTATTGTTCCTAAAATAGACAGTTAAGTTTTTATTAAAGATTTGTGAATTATACGTCCTGACATTGTTTTAACTGTTGTTCTATTATTCTCAGATACTATTTCTTTTTTATATTTTGGAGTTAGTTTTGAACCAAGTCTTTTATTTATTTTTGCATAAATTATATCTCACGGGAAATATTCTTTAGGTTCTGATCTTTTGCTGTTATGGTAAGAAAGATCTTGTTCCTGTTTTTCGCTAAGTAATATAATATTTTCGTTTCTCTGCTGCTCTAACTGTTGCGGGTCGGTAAAAATTCTATTCCCAAAGAATGTGGCGATGGGTTTGTTTCTGGTTGTTGAATGTATCGCTGAATTATATTCTTGCACAGATTTGAATAATAATTCTTCGAACGTTATTCCTATGTTGTTTGCTTTTAAACATCTCATTATTTCAGAAAGTGTACCATGGAATCTTTCTACTTGTCCGTTACTAGTGCTACTATAGGGTGGTGTGGCATATATACGTTAATAGACATTTGGTCCTTCTGTAAAGTTAATATTGTGGCTGAATTGAGAGATTTTTCCTTATCTACTATTACTTGTTTTGGTATTCCAAATGAGATCATTAATTCTCTTATTGGATTTTTTATGTGTTCTATTGCCTTGGACTGTATAATTTTAACCTGTGCGTATTTTGAAAATTTATCAATGGCCGTGAGTATTAGCCTTTTTTCCGTCGAGTAAATATCAATGTGTACGATTTCTCCTGGAAACTGAGGAATGGGAGTCTCTTGTAACCGTGGTTTTGGGGGATGTCTATCATATTTATGCTCACGACATATGGAACATTGTTTAACTGTTTTTTCGATTTTAGAATGCATGCATTGTTTATGCTTGGAAAGTAAAATTTCTGTAATATTTGTGTTTTGTTTTCGCGACTATTTCTGTGTGCTCTCTGATGTTTTTTAATAATTATTTCTTCCTGTTCTGTCTCTGACACGATGTCATGAAGTAGGGTTTGTGTGAATCTAATTTTGATATTTGCAAAGTGAAGTGGATATATTTCCTGAATTTTCCCATTAAGCTTTCTGTGTATATAAACCATTAAGTTATGCTGGGTCAAGGTGTTGTTTAAATATGTCTATAATGTCCTGTGTCGAATATTCTCGTTTTGTAATTGTATGTCTATGGAAACAGGGAAATGGTATTTCAAACGTATAGTTATTTATGTCACCGATTAAGATGAATAGTTGATTTTTGAAGGCATTTATGGGTGCTTCAGTAGCTGGGATGAGCTGATGTGCGGAACTTTCGTCGCTATGGTCAGTAGTCGTTAGGGCGTTAACGTCAGTTTGTGGAGGTCTCGATAGTGCGTCGGCTACAACGTTTGTCTTTCATGGTTTGTATTTCATTTCGTAATTGTACTCTTCGAGGATACATTTCCATCTTTTCATTTTTCCGTTATAATTTTTATTACTTAATGCATAGGTTAGGGGTTGATGGTCTGTGAAAATGATTACTTTGGGTGAACCATATAAATAACTTCTGAAACTATTAAGTGCCCATATTATTGCCAGCATTTCTTTTTCATTTGCGGCGTAATTTTCTTCGGCTTTACTTAGCGAACGGGATATGAATGCTATGGGTTTGCCTGATTGTTCTAAGACTGCTCCGAGAGCATAATTAGATGCATCAGTGGTGAGGTGAAAATCTTTATTAAAGTCAGGATATGCTAGAACTACTTCCTTTGAAACGAGAGAGGATTTTATTTTATTGAGGGCTTCTAGTGCTGCGCTATTGAGAGTTATCTGCTTTTTACAGGATGCATTTTTTGAAATGCGTCCATCCTCCCCTCTTAAGAGCGAAGTAAGGGGCTTTGCTAATTTAGCATAATCCCTTATGAAGCGGCGGTAGTAGCCGGAAAGGCCAAGGAAAGATCTTAAGTCTCTCAAAGTTTTCGGACATGGGAAATTTTGTATAGCTTCTACTTTTGAAGGATTGGTTTTTACACCACTTCGTTTCGGAAGAATTCGCACTTGTCCAGTTGAACTTTCATATTTGCTTTTTTTAGAGTGCGAAATATTTGTTCAATATTTTGGAGATGGCTTTCTTCATCTTCGCCGAAAACTATTATGTCATCAATGTAGACATAGCAGATTTTACATATATAGTTTCTTAGAATATCATCTAAGGCTCTTTGAAATATAGAAGGAGCGTTTTTCAGCCCGAATGGGAGTCGTGTAAACTCATATTTGCCATTATTGACAGAAAAGGCTGTTTTTTCAATGTCAGATTCTTTTAAAGGAATTTGATGGAATCCACTTTTTAAATCCATTACGGAAAAATATTTATTATTTCCTAATTGCGCAATAATTTCATTTATTTCGGATATGGGGTATTTGTCGGAAATAGTAACATTATTTAATTTTCTGTAATCAATTACAAGTCTAAATTTCTTTTCGTCGGAGGCGTCTAATTTTTTTGGAACAACCCAAACTGGTGAGTTGTATGGAGAACGTGATGGTCTTATTATGCCATCTTTGAGTAAGGTTTGGATTTCCTTGGTGACGAATTCTCTCATGCCAATAGGGTATGGATAATATCTGGTGTAAACGGGTGTATCTGAAGAAGTCCTGATTTCGCCTACTACGGTAGTAGTGTAGGTTAGTTTTTCATTTGGATCGGAAAATAACTGAGAATATTTGTTTGAATGAGGAATTTTTGAGAAGGTGTCATATGTTCTGTCCTTACGTCAATACTAAGCGCATTTTACTGTGAGAGAAAGCTTCTGTTTTATTCTTGTTTACTTCCTTTACCGTTACCGAATTTAATTATGTCATCGCGAATGTTTATAGTTGCATTGAGGCGTTTGAGGCCATCGTTTCCGATAATACCATCAAAAGATTTCAGTCCTGGTAGGATAAAAGATTTCAAATTCGAGTTATCTATTTGAGCTAGATTAATTATTGAATGATGGGTAATTTGAATCTTTCCTGCTATGGAATTTGCAAAAAAAGCTTCTTCATTCGGAATTGATTTTGCTACAAGTTGCGGTTGTATGTAATTTTTGCTTGATCCTGTATCTATAAGTATTTTTAAAAAATTTCCGTTCTTCGTTCTAAATTCTATATAAGGCAACGAAGAACTTTTCATCCTAAAAAATTAATATCTATGTAGTCGGGTTGGCTACTCTCTTGAACTAGTTGTTCGATTTGTTCGTTGTTTAACATTGCTTCGTATTCTTCCTTTGTCGATGTCAAGATTTGTTCGTCATGGTGGTCATATGTGGCTTGTTGGTCATATAGATCTTCTCTACCGGTTTCTATATGGAAGTTCCTTTGTTGTTTGAAAGGCACTTGTGGAGGGCAATTTGACGGTCGTTTCCAAGCTTGGTTATTGGGTGCATTTCTATTCATATAGTTCACCGCTTTTGTATGTAGGAATGGTCTACATCCATTGGCTCTGGACGCGGAAGTCCGAAAGGACGTGGGGGTTGTGGCATTAGCGAAATGTTGATATGTTGGCCGAAAGTTTGGAGAATTGCTATGGTTAAAATTGGTTGTTGGTTAGCGTTTTGTAAATATGGCTTAGGAATGCAAGCCAATTTGAGAAGTAATTCGTTGTTGGCCTTTTTGGAAGCCGGAAGAGAGGTGGGCGAAAGGGTCCTGGCTTTTCTTAACGGGAATTATTATTGATTATTATTATTTGTAAATACTATTATTATTTGTTTTGTTTTCTAACGTGGGAATTATTATTGATTATTATTATTTGTAAATATTATTATTATTTGTATTATTTATTATTATTTGTAAATATGGCTTAGGAATGTAAGCCAATTGTGGGAAGAATTCGTTGGTGGCCTTAGGCGGAAGAGGAGGGCGAGTCCTGGAGCTTTTCCCAACGTGAGGAATTATTATTGATCGCGTAATGCGAACGAAATTTCTGGTTTTCTAACTTAAGACATAAGTGAAGAGCTTGAGGGAGGTCTACGGGTTCTCTCATGCCAAGGAGCCTTGGCAAATCGCCATACAGTCCTCGAATAAAAGTGTCAAGGGCTTTGTCACGATAAGTTCGTGTGAGTAAATGCATGGATTCAGCACCGATTTCCATGCAACCAAGTTTATTAAGAATGAGAGATAGGTGCGAATATACCCTTTGGTAAAATTCCTGAATAGTATGGCTACCCTGAACTAATGACGTCATTTGGTACTCTAAGGTACCTACGTCCCTTTTATCGGCGTAATGGAGAGTAAGGCATTTTGAAATAGCCTTCCATTCTAAAGGTGTGTTATATGATTCGAGGGCAATGTCTGCGTTGCCCACGATTTTGTTTCTTACTACGTTAAGGATACCGTAGTATTTTGGTGATCCTCTTTGAGGTTCGTATATTTCCAAAATTCTGTCCACGCTTTTCTTCCATGAACTGAATTCTCCTGGATTCCCAGAGAATTCACGAAGACATCTGACCACATCAGGGATTTTGTCTAAGTCGTTGATGTTGTTTGTCAGTGTAGGGTCTATAGTCACGTCAGTTAAGTTTACAAAGTTTGCGTTTGGATTAAGCGCAGCTTGGACTATGTTTCTTCCTTCTTGTCTTAAAATGTTTGTGACCACACCACTTATAATATTGGTTAATTGTTCCAGATTCATTTCGCCAGAATTTGGAACAGGATGGGATGTTTGGGTATTGCCTGCGGTGCAGGTCGTATGGGATTGTTTGGCATAATTTTATTGGATATTTTGAGGATATTATTGTTTTTAGTTATATATCCTTATCCTCTGGAGGGTCCCTTTAGTGGTGAATCGCAGAGTTGGACTGTAGTTATTAAGAACCGGAGGGTCCCCCGCTAGGTGGTGAATCTCGGCTCTTTCGTTCTTGTATTTTATTGGCTGTACAAGCCGTGCTTATTTTGTTTATAGTTTATAATTCTCTGGTTTTTAATTATCTCTTTCCTTTTTTTTTCCAAATGTTTTATAAATTTCCTAATTTTTTACTTAATTAATTTAATATTTCTTAATCTATATGCTTACTTATATCTAGCCTCCTGGCGCAAGGGGTGTCGTCCCGTTTGCTGTCCTACTAGGGTCCCTCGTTGCGCACGTGGTGTTACAATACAATGAATACAATTTTTACCTTAAGTCTAAATTAAACCTACGCTTGTACCGGGTCACGTTCCCTATAGTCAGCAGTTAATCGGATGCGCGTGTGAAGCCGTTAATATTGCTGATGCGACGTCAGCTATTGCTGGGTTTTGAGTTTCGTACTGAGTTGCTGACCGCTGGTGGGAATTGTCTGAAGTGCTGTGTTAACTTTATACGCATATACTTGACGTGGAGTGTGTTAAAATTATAAAAATATATACTCTACATAATTACCGGCATTATTTAAAACAAGACAAAGAGAAAAGAAAGGCGAAATGTGGGCTTGGGCGAGCAGACATATACTTGTATGTACTATACATACTATAATAGACATATATACATATAGGTATGTTGTAACGAAAACCGCAGGCACAGTAAGTTTCTTGTTAATAACACCAAAGGGTTCGAAATAGTCTCGACTAAAAGTGACAAACAAAAGAAAATAATTATTATATTGGGTAAAAGTGCCGCATACCAAAAATTAAGAGTTAACCGTGAAGTCCCGTTACAAACTACCGCGACAAAACTACCGCTTTTTGTGCCGCACCACTGTAACTTACCGCTCCCAGTGCCGCTACAAAACCACGTAAGAACATACCGCTAAGTGTCCAGTTTTACAACATCACTTCGCTGCTGCCACAACGTCGCTGATACCATCAAACTGCTGCTGCCATTAAACTGCTGCTGCCATCAAGCCGCTGCTGCCCTCAAACCGCTGCTGCCATAAAACCGCTGCCGCCGTGGGAATGAGCTGCCGCTGCATCCTGTGCCAATGGGACGTAAGCGCCGGCAAACAGCCAACGCACCAGGTAACGAGTGCTAATTACTGAAAAAGCAAACTACAACAAAATAAGTCCACTTTCAGTTTTTGCTCTCCATTTTACACTTTATACATATTACATTTTATTAATATTGTACATACAAGGTCTGTCGCAAAAGAAACAAGACTGTTAAAAAAAACAACAAACACAAATTAATATTTTTCAAAAGTTATATATTTTTATTCTAAGTAGTTTCCTTGCGCTTCGATACAGCGTTTGGCCCAGTCAATTAGCATTTCAAATGAGTGTTTAAGGTCATTTTTCGGAATGCTCTTGAGAATATCGGTCGTCGCCTTTTGGATAGTTGAAATGTCCTGAAATCAGTGTCCTTTCATGGGCAAATGAAGTTTTCCAAACCAAACAAAAAAATCAGTGCCAAGCGTCGACCGATGACACGGCGCATTATCGTACAGCAGGCACCAGGACCCTGCCTCACGGTATTGTGGTCGAGCACAACAAATGCGTGACAAAGGACGCTTCATAACACGAAGGTACTAATTCAGCACTAATCGTTTGGCCAGGTGGGACGAACTCTCGGGTTACAATACCCTCGGAATCGTAAAAACAAATCAGCATAAAGGCAATTATTAAGTCGGTAAGACGTCAAAGAACGGTTGCGAAAGCAGTTTTTTGCGCATTAAAACGGCCTTCTCGAAAATACTATGTCTTTAGATCCAATCGAATTGGAATGTCGTCTCGACATATTGAATTCATATAGTGAAAAATTAATGAAATGCCAATCAAAAATTGAAGAAATTGATGAAGACGACATGGCCCGAGAGGAGTAAAAGGACATAATCATTGAAACGAGGTCCATAATAAAGTCAATTTTAGCGAAAAATAAAACTTCACTTGCCGAAACATCTCATGTATGTAGCTTCTCACAGCACAAGGCTCCCTAAAATTAATTTGCTGAAATTCAAGCGAGAATAAAGCGTTGAGTTAAAGCGTTTCAGATGTCGGATGAGAATTACCCGAAAGCGTTGGCAAGTCTCAAAAAAGTTTATGATAATAAATGTTTGATATTTTTCAATACAATATCTTAACTTCTTGAGCTGCCAACAGTCCCAAAGCCATCCGCGCCTTCATTGCGTTCAATGATAGACGAAGTGTCAGCGGTATAGGATTCATGCTATCGCTGGGCGATGAAAAACAAATAACGTACGCAATAATCATACACATTGTGATGACAAAGGTTGACTCTGCCACCCGATCCAAATGGGAAGAAACGCTGGACTATGACAAACTGCCACTGTGGAAGGACTGCGAAGCCACCCTAAATAGAAGATATCACAACCTTTCGACGGAAGGAGCAGCACACTAAAGGACGAAGCCCATACCAACAGGCAGTATGAGTCATCGGAAGCAACAACAAATTAATAGGACCAAATCGGCGCCAGTTGCTGCAAATACAAGGCCGACTAGCTGTCAACAGTGCAAATTGAGGGATCACCATATAACTGCCTGCCCCACTTTCAAGGCTCTTCCGATGCAACAGAGATTCGAGTTCATCAAATCGGTACCCTTATGCATAAATTGCTTGCGTAAGGGGCATGCCGTATCCAAATACAGAGCGAATCGTTGTCGGATATGCAATCGATCACTCACGATTCACTCGCTGTTGCATCAGTATCCAGTTTCCTTCCCCGCTGCACCTCATCCGCAACCATCCACCACACATGCCATGCATACAGCAAGTATGTCGGATCGGGTTATGTTAGCAACAACAGTAATTTTAGTGAGGACCAGTTGTGGAGATTACCTGCCTGCGAGAGGGTTGCTGGACTCAAGCTCCCAGGTCAATTTTATGACGGAGAAAATGTGGGGCTCTAGAAGAATTACCTTCAGATTCAAATGCCATTACACTCACACAAGAGCAACAAGAGTGTGAAAATTTTTCGTAAATACAAAACTAGTATTGCCTTCAGGACGGATACAAGTTAGAAAAGAACTCGGTAACTCCTATGAAACCACACTTCGGCGGTTTCAGGCCCTGGAGAGAGAACATTAAAAGATCCAGAACTTCGTAAAATGTATATGGACTTTATGAATGAATATAGAGCACTGGGTCACATGAGCCCAACGGACAATAAGATCCTGAGTGATCCACACTACTTCATTCCGCATCAATGCGTTTTAAGGCCCGAGAGCAGAACAACCAAATTACGAGTTGTGTTTGATGCTTCGAGTCGATTTTCAACTCAAATAGCGTTGAACGAACTTTTGATAGTAGGTCCAATCAACCAAGAAGAAGAACTCAACTGTTCTTCGATTCCGCTTACATAAGTATGCACTAACAGCGTACATTGGTAAAATGTATCGCCAAATACTTATGCACGAAGAAGAGAGAAATTGTCAACTTATGTGTCACACAAAAGTGCGATGCTAAACGTTAAATACAGACATAATACATACATACTCACATGTACGTATGTACGGTAAAGCAAACAAAAAAAAACCAATGGGAAAAAGTGAGGTGAGGGAGACAACGAATAAATATCACATTGCTGTCAAAACGAAACCCAAAACGAGACAAAAGAAGAACAAGGAAACACAACAACTACGCCAGCACCAAAAGGACTGGGGAGAGGAACAACAGGCACAAGCACAGGCACAGGCACACGCAAATTCAACCACATTCCCTCACACAAATATTATCCCCAAAAGCCCCTGGTGGAAATCAAAGTGAGTGGTATCGTTTCCTATCAATATCTATATCTTTTTTACACATATATGTATGTTTAGATATCAAAAAACAAAAAAACATTTTAAATTGCGGTTCTGACCAAAATTCCGGTCAAAAAAAAACAGAAAACCGTTACCAAACTGTTTTCGACATTCGGTTTATTTTCCTGTAACAACCGAAAAACCGCTAACAAAGCAGTTTGGTACTGTATATAGCGGATTATTGATTGCCGGTAAATGTTTACTGTTGTGTTATAACACAAAAACTATCCCAAAAACAAAAAAAAAAAAAAATTTTTTTCAAGTATTCACTTGCACAAGTTTCCAGCAATATCCCTTATACTTAATCAAGTATAAGCAGGATTGCTTAAAATAAGCTACGGCAATCGTAAGCAAAAATAAAAATAAAAGCATATGTATGTTAAAATAATATTTTTATACCCTGAACAGGGTATATTAAGTTTGTCACGAAGTTTGTAACACCCAGAAGGAATCGTCGGAGACCCAATAAAGTATATATATAAATGTTCAGTATGTCGAGCTGAGTCGATTTAGCCATGTCCGTCTGTCCGTCTGTCTGTATATATACGAACTAGTCTCTCAGTTTTTAAGATATCTTTTTGAAATTTTACAAAAGTCATTTTCTCTTCAAGAAGCTGCTCATTTGTCGGAACGGCCGATATCGGGCCACTATAACATATAGCTGCCATACAAACTGAACGATCGGAATCAAATGCTTGTATGGAAAACTTTCACATTTGACAAGATATATTCACGAAATTTGGTATGTGTTATTTTCTAAGACAACAATGTAATCTCCGAAGAAACTGTTCAGATCGGTTGACTATAGCATATAGCTGCCATACAAACTGAACGATCGGAATCAAGTTCTTGTATGGAAAACTTTCACATTTGACAAGATATATTCACGAAACTTGATATATGTTATTTCCTAAGGCAAAAATGTAATCTCCGAAGAAATTGTTCAGATCGGTTAACTATAGCATATAGCTGCCATACAAACTGAACGATCGGCATCAAATTCTTGTATGGACAACTTTCACATTTGACAAGATATATTCACGAAATTTGGTATATGTTATTTTCTAAGGCAACAATGTAATCTCTAAAAAACTTGTTTAGAACGGATTACTATAGCATATAGCTTCCATACAAACTGAACACATAATTATTAACAGAAATGCACCTGTGAAGGGTATTTAGCTTCGGTGCAACCGAAGTTAACGTTTTTTCTTGTTATATTATAAATACATACATTAGGGTGATTCAAAAATTTTTTTTTTTTTTTCAATTGGTACTCGCAAAAATAGGTTCCTAGACACCTCTAAGAAAGCCTCTCCAAATATGAGTTTTTAATTGTAACGGGAAGGTCCTCCGCCTAACGGTTTTCTATTTTTTTTCTTATTATCAGATAGAAAAATTTATATCTCGCTTCCAACTACTTGAAAAAATATTTTGTTAATTAGGTTTTGTAGGAAATTGAATGCTCTAAAATATGGTCTCTTATGATTTTTTCGTAAACCCGACCGTTTAAAAGATATCAACAGTTAAAATTTGACTATTTTTGGAAAAATTTTTTATTTCTTATGAATTTTATAACTCAATGAAAAAAAATTATTATGAATAGATTTTTGGAGAGGCTTTCTAAGAGGTGTCTAGGAACCTATTTTTCAGAGTACCAAACGAAAAAAAAAAATTTTTTTTTTTTGATCCACCCAAATATGCATTGATGTTTGACGATGAATATCTCGTAAACGCTTAACTTAATCGAAATATCGTAGTAGACCATTTTTATAGAGCAGTAAATTTCCTACAAAACTATGTGTATCATCATTCATAATAATTTTTTTTCATTGAGTTATAAAATTAATAAGAAAAAAAGAATTTTTCCAAAAATAGTCAAATTTCAACCGTTAATATCTTTTAAACGGTTGGGTTTACGAAAAAATCATAAGAGACCATATTTTAGAGCATTCAATTTCCTACAAAACCTAATTAACAAAATATTTTTCAAGTAGTTGGAAGCGAGATATAAATTTTTCTATCTGATAATAAGAAAAAATAGAAAACCGTTAGGCGGAGGACCTTCCCGTTACAATTAAAAACTCATATTTGGAGAGGCTTTCTTAGAGGTGTCTAGGAACCTATTTTTGCGAGTACCAATTGAAAAAAAAAAAAAAATTTTTTTGAATCACCCTAGTGTACATGCAAGAAAATCGGTTTTATACCTAAATGTAAAATTGTGGAATTTTTCCAAATGCACTGCCGATATGGTCCTATGTCAACTTGAGTAAGATGATGAGGGTTAATTATCCTTAATATGTAAAGCTAATGATTTGAAGCAGCTTGATATGGATTTCCAATTGTATATATGCTGGAAAATCGGTTTTATACCTAAACGTAAAACTGTGGAATTTTTCCAAATGCACTGCCGTTATGGCTTTATGCCAACTTTAGTAAGATGAAGAAAGTTAATTAACTTTAATATGTGAAGCTAATAATTTGAAGCAACTTGATATGGATTTCTAAATGTGTACATGCAAGAAAGTCGGTTTTATACCTAAATGTAAAATTATGGAGTTTTTTCCAAATGCACTGCCGTTATGGCTTTATGTCAACTTGAGTAAGATGATGAGGGTTAATTAACTTTAATATGTTAAGCTAATGATTTGAAGCAACTTGATATGGATTTCTAAATGTATATATGCAAGAAAATCGGTTTTATACCTAAATGTAAAATTGTGGAATTTTTTTCAAATGCACTGCCGTTATGGTCTTATGTCAACTTGAGTAAGATGGTGAGGGTTAATTAACTTTAATATGTGAATTTAATAATCTGAAACAACTTGATATGGATTTCTAAATGTGTACATGCAAGAAAGTCGGTTTTATACCTAAATGTAATATTATGGACTTTTTCCAAATGCACTGCCGTTATGGCTTTATGTCAACTTGAGTAAGATGGTGAGGGTTACTTAACTTTAATGATTTTAAGATATTCGTTGTTGATTTCTAAATGTGTACATGCAAGGAAATCGGTTTTATGCCAAAATGTAAAATTGTGTAATTTTTCCAAATGCACTGTCGTTTTGGCTTTATGTCAACTTGAGTAAGATGAAGAGGGTTAATTAACTTTAATATGTGAATTTAATGATTTGAGTTAACTTGATAAGGATTTTTTAAACGTGTACATGCCAGAAAGTCGGTTTTATACCTAAATGTAAAATTATGGAATTTTTTCCAAATGCACTGCCGTTATGGTCTTATGTCAACTTGAGTAAGATGGTGAGGGTTAATTAGCTTTAATATGTGAATTTAGTAATTTTAAAGCAACTTGATATGGATTTCAAAATGTGCACATGCAAGAAAATCGTTTTTATACCCAAATGTAAAATAATGGAATTTTTTCCAAATGCACTGCCGTTTTGGCTTCATGCCAACTTCCGTAAGATAAAGAAGGTTAATTAACTTTAATATGTGAAACTAATGATTTGAAGCAACTTGATATAGATTTCTAGATGTGTGCATACAAGAAAATCGGTTTTGTACCTAAATGTAAAATCATGGAATTTTTTCCGAATTGATTGCCGTTATGGCTTTATGCCAACTTCAGTAAGATGAAGAAGGTTAATTAACCTCATTATGTGAAGCTAATGATTTGAGGCAACTTGATATGGATTTCTAACCGTGTACATGCAAGAAAATCGCTTTTATACCTAAAGGTAAAATTGTGGAATTTTTCCAAATGCACTGCGGCTTTGGCTTTATGCCAACTTCTGTAAGATGAAAAAGGTTAGTTAACTTTAATATGTTAATCTTATGATTTGAAGCAACTTCATATGTATTTCTAAATGTGCATATGCAAGAAAATCGGTTTTATACCTAAATGTAAAATTCTGGATTTGTTTCCAAATGCACTGTCGTTATGGTCTCATGTCAACTTGAGTAAGATGAAGAAAGTTAATTAACTTTAATATGTGAATTTAATAATTTGAAGCAACTTGATATGGATTTCTAAATGTGTACATGCAAGAAAATCGGTTTTATACCTAAAGGTAAAATTGTGGAATTTTTCCAAATGCACTGCGGCTTTGGCTTTATGCCAACTTCTGTAAGATGAAAAAGGTTAGTTAACTTTAATATGTGAATTTAATGATTTGAAGCAACTCGATATGGATTTCTAATTGTGTACATGCAAGAAAGTCGGTTTTATACCTAAATGTAAAATTGTGGATTTTTTTCCAAATGCATTGCCGTTATGGCTTCATGTCAACTTGAGTAAGATGAAGAAGATTAATTAACTTAAATATGTGAAGCTA